>NC_042999.1:157627236-157635229 GCF_006345805.1 Octopus sinensis
ATAAAAAAACTTATAAAAATTATAAAATCCGAGGAAAAAACCTTACATTGAATAAAATACATATTGACGTTAATGAAGAAAATATAAATTAATGCATAAAAATTAAACCTGTTATAAATATTACACTGCAATACATATTTATATTAAAATGTACATATATATATCAACATACACAAAAGGATGCGCGCAAACGCCATACATATACAGACGTATGAATATAAATCTAAATATACACATAAATGCATGTGTACATATATTCACGCAAACCATCTCGCACGCAAGTTAAAAATCATCTATGTAGCGATTCTCATATACTGAGTAAGGGGGGGGGACGAAAGAAAGGAAGAGAGAAAAAGGAACGAAGGAGGGGTGGGGAAAAAAACGAAATAAGAAAAAATTATGTATACAAGCTGTGTAACGGCATTATTGGCATATATGGAGACAAGTATACAAACACAAGTTCGAATGGATGCATATACATACAGTCGTGTATATGTGTGCTTAAGCACAAACATACTCTCTCTTACACATACACAGATAGGCATGCTTACAAATACATATCCTTGGCTATACACATACTTATATCAACATTCTAATTTTGACAACATTGCTTTTTTAAAAAAACATTGCTTTTTTTAAAAAAAACATTGCTTTTTTTAAAAAAATGGGTGCATTAATAAAAATATATACGAAAGACATATAAAATAAAATATAACACCCTATTTTGGATCATTTATAAATAATCAAGGTAATATAAATAATCAAGGTAATCCTATACAATACAATAACATGAAAACAAGGTCGAAGTTTTTCCTAATGTATATGTAGAAACATAAGACTTTGCTATACGGATTAAGATCCGCATAGCTTGGAAACAAAATCCATCGTAGCGCTCATCGTTCAAGAGTCAAAATCAAGATTCAAAAATCAAAAATACAAAATATATACTCTATCCATATGGTATATTTATATTCGACATTTTAAATTTAGCCGCGTGCCTACATAAGTTCATTAGCTCACTTCTTTGATTCAAGGAATTATTGTCTTTGAATAAGATGTACATTTTCTCTAATAGACAAAGTTTGCACTTGAAATTATTTTTGTATGCTCCATGCCTGTATGGTGCCGCCCTGTCCAGAATGCTCCATGTCACGTTGAAAGGTGGGGCTTCCTTTTCTTTTAGTTCCCAGACATATTTTGCTAGGCTGGTCCTCTCCTATTCTCTGGGTATTTAAATGAATTTTTATGAGAATAAAATCTTGTTTTAAATGAATTTTCTGAAGCCCCTGTGTATGTCTTGTATTCCGATGAGCCTTCCACTTGCACCTTGGCTCTATAAACTACCCCTTTCACTAGACATTTCCCTTCTAACGGACAGGAGCTTTCGTTTTTGAAATTGCATTTCTTAATGGGCTCGGCACCATGTCTAATCTCAATTAGCTTCCTATTATGTTGGCTAATGTAAGAGGCGAAATTTCTGCAACAAGAATAGCTAACCTTCAGGGTTCTTCTTTTAAATATCCTATAGAATTTATGACCCTGCTTAAAATGCTTAGAGACTAATCTCAAAAATTCCTTACCTATATTAGTCTTTACGGCCAAATTGAAAGCCGGGTTGAACCACAAAACTTTCCTGGTCCTAGTTCTTCGTGCAGCATTATTATCAGCATTAAAGCTGGTGAACTGGATCTTCTCAGAGAATCCACTATTCTTTAATGCGCTATCGTAATAAGGTGCAGCATATGGAATGCTGCCTCGTCCGAAGAAATTGAAGATATTCTTCTACTACCTACATTGCTGACTAAGTTCCTAAGGATAACTGGTGGATGGTTCGAATCTTTGCTAATATACGATAGCTTTTCATTGGGCTTACGGAAAGGTTTAATCTATCCGATCTACATTAAAATTTACGTCTAAAAATCTACACTATTCAGGTTAGCATCTATCGTAACCCGTAAGCCCATCCTTTGAAAGAAAGCTATGAGGTCCTTCCAAGTCTATCTGATTCATGCCGTTTAGATTATGCGTGGCTATAAGGCCGTCATCCCTATATAAACCTGCATCTATAAATGGGAATTCTATTTTTAGATTATGGAGAATAAAGGCTCCTATGAGCATACATAACTCAGCCCGTCGTATGCCCCCATCGGTACATCGAAAAGAGAATCCTCAGTCTTCTTAATCCAGGTGGAATCCTCGAAAAAAGAAGCGATTTCCTCGCATGCATAATAATATCAATTTCCGAGCTATCGATGTTGACATACTGCTTGGCGAAGTCCAATGCCCTTAGGAGCAACGTCCTAGATATTGACGGGTAAAAGTCAATAATGTCGAATTGTGTGAAACTACAATTATTCTTATAGCTAATACCTTTAAACCACTCTATGACTGACCTACTATTCTTCCAAATTCTCAAGTCTACTTCACTATCTAACTTAACTAAAATGAGTTGAGCTGGGTAATGTCTGTCAATTAGGGTGTTTTTGAGTTCTTGCAGTCTAAAGTTCCTGGTATTTTGTTCTGACACTATTGTGCATATCCTTCTTGCAAGGTTGAAGGGGATGTTTGTTTTAGTGTGTCTTGGGTGGCATGAATTAAAAAGAAGGTATTGTTTGGCGTCTGTGGCTTTGTAAAAAATGTCTGTTTCTATTTTAAGGTTATATATATATATATATATATATATATATATATATGTCATCCCATGTGGTGCCCCAGCATGGCCACAGCTCGTGAGCTGAAACTAGAATCAATCAATCATATATATATATATATATATATAGAAAATAGTAAAAAGTGAAAAAACTACAGAAGGCTTGTTTTAAAAGGTTAAAAAATATATATTTGAGTCAATATGTCTGAAGAATATAAATTTTTTTCTTACAATGACATAGTTTAGAAGAAATGACCGGTTTCGCGTTTAGCTTTTCAAATTTCTTACAACGTTATGTTTATGTTGAGAAGAGTTATCGTTATGTTTATGTTGAGAAGAGTTCTAAATAAGGGGAGGTAATAAGTGATTTATTCCGGTGTAAGGGAGATAATCGCTTAAAATTTTTTGCCTTTCCTTTGGGGCGAATTTCTCTGTATAGGTATGTTGGAATGGTTAAGTCTGGGCTTGTACTTTTCAATGAAGAATGTTTCCTTGTTTAGTCTAATTTGTGTTGGTGTTCTGATAGCACATTGGTAAAATGGAAAGATTAAAAATTGTGGCAGTAGTTGCTTTGCGCATTTCTCAATGTGCTCGCTAAAAGGTATCATTCTGTATTCTGGGAATGCAATCTGTTGTCGATGCAGTGTGCATCTACGTCTGAGTGATAGTCCTGTGGATCCCACGTAGTCTTGGTGGCAGCCCGAGCATTTTATGACATAAATTATGTTTTCAGAGGCACAAGTAAAATTAGATTTGATCTTGAATTTCTGTCCCTCTTTGAAGAGGAATTCTGATCCTTCTAGCAGGTTTGGACATGTTGCACAGTTCGGTCTACCACATTTTTTACTTTTGCATCCGTAATTTCAGAAAATAATTTTGCTTTTGTGAGAATCTTTTTAAGCGATTTATGTTGTTTGTAGCTTTTAATGATTTGGTGTATGTTTAGAATTTCCTTTAATTTGGGGTCCTTATGAAGTATTGGTAAATTCTGGGTGATGATGGTGAAGGCTTCTTTGTTTCTGGGGTTGTATGTGGATATGTAAGGTAGTATTTTCGGGGAAGGTGTGTTGTGTTGAACTTTTCTTAAAGTTTCTATGTTGATTTCTGTTGCACGTCTGATCCTATCCTCTATGAGTTGAGCTGGGTAATGTCTGTCAATTAGGGTGTTTTTGAGTTCTTGCAGTCTAAAGTTCCTGGTATTTTGTTCTGACACTATTGTGCATATCCTTCTTGCAAGGTTGAAGGGGATGTTTGTTTTAGTGTGTCTTGGGTGGCATGAATTAAAAAGAAGGTATTGTTTGGCGTCTGTGGCTTTGTAAAAAATGTCTGTTTCTATTTTAAGGTTAATTCTTTTTAATTAGTATATCCAAGAATGGGAGCTCCTTTTGGTTGTATTCCATTGTGAACTGTATATTTGGGTTTATGTTGTTCAATAGGTTTTTAAATTTTAGGAGTTTATCTGTGTTTTCATTCCAGAGTATAAAACAATCGTCCAGGAATCGTTTCCAATTCTCTTTTATGTATTGAGTGAGGGGGTTTCCAAAGATTGATAAAGATTCCTGGTAAATGATTATTTCCAGGTAGCCCATTGTTAGGTTCGCAATGACTGGTGCTGCCCTTGTACCCATAGCAATTCCGGATTTTTGACAGTAAAATGTATTGTTAAACATGAAGTGGTTATTATGTAGGATGAATTCAATTGATTTAGTAATGAATTCTTTACTGATCCTTTTTGGTATTTCTTCCGGAAATTGGTCCATAATTATGAGGTATACTGGTATATAAGTTAACTACATCAAATGAAACCATGATTGTTTCTTCCTTGGCTTTTTTTGGAAGGTGGTTTAACATATCTAAGTCATCTCTGATATGGCTATCGATATGTTTAAGGAAGGTTTCAGGAGGATGTCCATAAATAGACTTAGTCTGTGTGTTTCACAGGTTGGGCCAGCTACAACGAGTCGTATTTTAGGTCCCCGGGTTTGGTGTGTGTATGTATGTCTTTGTGATTTTTTTATGGTTTCATTTATAATGGCTTTTATGAATTTTTGGCAAACCATAGAACAGGCTAGGTTTGCATTTAAGTTTGTTAGAAAGTCAATCTCTTTGGTTGTTAGTTCCTTTTCATGGGTTTTATTAGTGAAGATAGAGTTTGTCATTATTTTTTTGTGGGGTTAGTTGGTAACTTTTTCATAATGTTGGTTGTCATCAAGCAAGGAAATTACAAGATTTCTATAGTATGATGTATCCATTATTACAACTGCATTTCCCTTGTCTGCTTCCTTAATGGTTATATCTTCATCATTTTGAAGTTCTATCAGTTCCTTCCATTGTGTAGTGTTAAAATTTGAGTTAACTTTCTCTCTCTCTCCTCTCTCTCTCTCTCTCTTCTCTCTCTATATATATATATATATATATATATATATATATATCTACATATGTATATTTACATATACTTACACATACAGAGAAAAAAAGTAGAACGGAATGTAAAGAACAGAAGGAAAGAAAGAAATAGAAAGACACCGAGACAGGGAGATAGAGAGAGAAGAGAGAGAGAGAGAGAGAGAGAGAGAGAGAGAGAGAGAAAGAAATAATCATATAAAGATAAGGGTGAGGAAAGAAAGAAGAGGCAGTAAGAAATAACCTTTCTCTGTATTAGCATGTATTGTAATTGATACAAGAAATCTTGCAGATTCTTCAGAAAAAATACAATATATGCTTCCAAGTAACATTTTGTAAATCTACTCTCTTAAAAGTAGCGCAAGTATAATTGCATTTGGTCTAGTCTAGTGCTTATTGTTCCAGATACAGAAGTACTTAAGGTACGATTGCTCTGAGATACAAGAAAAAATTTAACAAAGACACGCTAAATGTTGGATACAGTTGTACAAGCAATATAATCGATTTAATCCATAAAATAACTATAGGAACTACAAGAACAGTATTCTAGAAGTGATCCAACCGCAGTGTTACGAATAAGATAGCATTAGCTTAAATCATTTCACAAAGAGTTGGTATGTTGTGTCATAGTGAAGTTAGCAAGTCAACTTAGTTTTAATCGAACGTGTCTTCAAAAGCACACATTTCATTTTAACCATCTGGAGAGAAGAAATACCATTTCTCTCAAAACAAATTTCAAAACTCTGCGGTCAGTGAAAGAATTTGTGAAAGATCTCCAGGATCTAAATTTCCTGACAATTTTGCTGAAATCAAGGAATATGATACGTTCAAATGCATCACCAATATAAATTTATTCTAAGAAACTTTATTCTGCTTCTGGGCAGAATACTTCGAAAATTTTCGATCTTGTTTTGAATGTCTTTGAAATTCATCGATAACTTTATCACAAACACGCACGCGCGCGCCGCGCGCGCACACACACACACACACACACACACACACAACACACACACACACAAACCCATGCACAACACACACACGTAAAAATATATATATTTAGAATTTTCCTTCCTGACCAAAATTTTGTGCCAAAAGTTCCCGAGAACCAAATGTCTTTCAAAGATATTTTACATATTTAAAACTACCATCAAACTGTTTCATCTTTTGTCTTTTTCTCAATACTGGCAAAAAGAACTCGAAATTGTCGACCAACGGAATTGTATGAACACGTTCACTTCATATTATCTATTATATAAAATCCGTTCTGTTTGTCTGTGTGTGTGTCTTCTAGGATCTCGGGCATCCTCCATCCGATTGCGCTCAAATTTGATATGTAGATAGCGACGGTATCAGGGCGTGTATAAGTCTTGCAAAAATTACAAAAAATCGATTCCAGGTGAGAATGCGATCGATAAAACCGTTTTTGTCCTGCTTTTCTTCCGTCAACCTGTACATAACTGCACCTTCCATCTTTTGTTGTTTTTGTACTGCTTAAAGGTATGTTTCTTTCCTGCTAAGCTTACTGTTTAAACCATGTTTGTGTTCTCCCAGTCAACAGCCTTATCATTACTGATACTTTAAACTCTTCGGTTGCATATTTGTGTGAATAAAATCGTTTTTCTTCTTTGGAATAGAAAAAAGGTCTATCTTTATTTCTTCATTTGCTGGTGTCTCAAATTTAGGTTAAATCAGTGTTTCTCAAAGGGGATGCCTATGGGACGGTCGGACAAGTTGTTTTTTGAGAAAATTTGGTTTAAATGTTTGACAACTCAGCGCCGTCCATTTGACGAGGGGCGTTTTGTTCGGTTTATATATATATATATATATATATATATATATATATATACAAGATAAGAAAATGGAGAATACATCTAATCAAATATCAATTACACGATAATACTCAATCAAATACTTTATTAAACCACCACACAAGAGACTGTAGGGTTACATATAAAAGCAGAACAAATCAGTGTACATACAGTAGTGTACATAAAAAAGTGTACATAAAAAAGTGTACATAAAAGAGTAATGAGTATAATAAGTAGATATATATAAAAAAGAATATAAATATAAGTAAATATAATAATATATATATATGTATATATCCTTGTTTCTCTCCTTGTTTCTTTTCTGTGTATCTTTCTGTCGAAGAGCGCCATACTAATACATTTGTTGTTTTGTACTCCACCTGCCTTCGTCTTTTGTTTATTTTCGTAACCTTCCCGTTATTATATATAAATATATATATATATATATATATATATATATATATAAGTACTGATTACTCGCTCTGATTATGCGTATGCTTCGTCCAGTTTTATCCTTCGTTTCTCTCTCCCATCTCCACTTTCCTTCTAATACCACATCTTTATTTGACTGGGACTTTCTGTTTCTATGCGATGTAAACTCCACTTTTGTCGTTTACTTTTCACTTGCTTCAGTCAGTGAACGGTGCACGGCCATGCTGGGGCACCGCCTTTGAAGGTTATAGTCGAATAGATCAACTCCAGTACTTATTTTTTTATAAAGTCTAGTGCTTATTCTTTCTACTGCTCCTTTTTGCCGAATCATTAAGTTACGGGGACGTAAACAAGCCAATACCGGTCGTTAAGCGGTGGGGAGAGGTGACAAGCGCGCGCACACACACACACCCGCACAACAGGCTTCCATACAGTTTACATCTACTAAATTCACTAACACGGCATTGATTGTTTCGGAGGCAACAGTAGAAGGTACTTGCCCAAAGTGGCAAGTTACAGGGACAGAACCCGAAACCAAATGGCTGCAAAGCAAACTTCTTAACCACACCTCTACCTATATTCTTCTCTATTTCTTCCCCACCCCCTCGTCCTCTCTATTTATGAATCTTTTCACAACTTTCCGCATTTATTACTCAGTACACTTCATTCTCGATTTCTCTATCTGTCCGCACGGTCAACA
>NC_042999.1:157635329-157647829 GCF_006345805.1 Octopus sinensis
AGACAGAAATATCATTACTGACGCAAGTAAATAAAATTTCTCATTATATATTTGCATTAATGTAATTTTTCTCGATCCAGTCAGACAGACTTTTATTCTCATTGCAAAAAATACACATTTAGTAAAACATTCGATGGATAAACATAAGAAAACCACTCCTGTGTCAGATTCAGACGAAATATTTGAATTAGACCAATAAGTAGCTTAAAATCAAATTACGAAGTGTAGAAAATATTGATAGGAAAAAAAAGGGAGCCTAACAACATCGTTGGATCTTTGTCTCTCTGACAACATCAATAGGGAAGATAATAACAAAGCAATGAAGCGCATCCAGGAGGCAAACAAATATTGTATATGAGTTACATCTCAGACATTAGAATAGATTGAAAGAAAAGGCATTCAAATATATAGATAACTACATTGAAAGTCAGGCTTCCACAGACACAAGTCCATGCATAAACAATGTTCGTCTGGATATTGGCAAAACTTTCGGTGGCGACCGACGTTTGAATCTCTTAATAATAAATCTTCTCACATAATGACTCTCCATCTGTTTCTTTTATCTTGCATCTCTTGCCTTTCTTAAGCTGTGATGTGCCCTAGGGTTCAGTTTTATCCTCACTCTTTTATACATCATTAATCTGTTTACTTTCACGTTTTGCAACGCCGACGCTCACCCTTTGTTCTCCAACCACGCATAATCCACTCATGATCGAGACACCAGCTTCCCAAGCCTGGATGGATTACATGAATGGAAACCTAGAAAGCAAGCCCTTCTGAAGTCATGTTAATGTTGTCCCTTTCAACAGCAAATACGTAAGTACTACAATTATGAAGTATAGTTTATCACACGAAACCGATATTCAAAGTGGGCTACATTCAATTATAACCTTCACTGTCGCTCAAAGTATTTGATCTCGCAATTTGCGAGAAACAATTCTGTGGGAAAGCACATCACTAATACACACAGAACCGTATCTCAAAGATTGAGTCTTTTTTTTAGAGCCAGAAAATAACTTCGGTTACCATCAATCGCTAACACAAAGCTCAGCCGACAAACAGAGTATACTTCCAACATACCCACTAAAACCGAGACAAGACCAACACAGAACTACCCACTAAAACCGAGACAAGACCAACACAGAAATACCCACTAAAACCGAGACAAGACAAACACAGAACTACCCACTAAACCCGAGACAAGACCAACACAGAACTACACACTAAAACCGAGACAAGACCAACACAGAAATACCCACTAAACACAGAAAGCCCAAACTACATCCACATTAAGCCCACACAAATGAATGGCATAAAATCACTTCGGCTTACACTCGTCCCGTCTTTTTACTCTCAGTTTTCTACCGAACCTGTAATGGCAGTTATTCCCCAGAACGGATTGGTATTGTATCTCCTCAACATATTTACTCCTGATACTCGTCTCTCCTCATCTCATCAACCTTTGTGGTATCCAACCGCCGAGCCCGTGCACTAACCTTTATATCCAGTACTTCTTTCTTGGTCATCGAAATCGAACCTCTGTTATTTTTTCCTTGCTTGTGCTATTACTGTTCCTTATCCATTATTCAGGCTTTTAGCTTTAGCTTTTAAGTCCTCCCCTTTTGCTCAGCACATTGGGTAGCAAGCTTCCTTCACCGGACTCAGTCGGCTGCAGCTCTTGCACATCCATTCTTGTCTCCAGGTTATCTTGAAATGCACGCTGTCAAGTGATCGCACTTGTCACTTTTACGCGTGCCATCTGGTGGTACTCGAATCATAGCTGTCTTTGTGTGCCGTTGATCAACTTAACGGAGAATGTTGCTGGATGGGTAGAATCGTCGCTGGGCACGGTCCCGCCAGTTGACACTTAGGGCCTTCCTGAGGCACCTTTGATAGATTACCTTTACTTTTCTATCTGTCCTTACAGTGCTCTTCCAAGTCTCGCTGGCATAAATTGCAGCAGTCAGAAGATGGAGTTATATATACGAAATTTCACATTGTAAAGCAGTGCTTGTTGCATAAGTTGTTACACTCAGAAACAGCTTAGCCAATCTTCAGGTCCTGTTACTTATAAGCTGTTTACATTGTCGCGCGGGGATGAACAAATGGATTATCAAACTAGCCACAACACGAATGGTAAGTTGAACAAAGAAAAAAAACAAACAAACAAACAAAATCAAATGACCACTGAAAGTGTTAATTCGAGGATAGGTTGCCCTAAAAGGAAGTAAAGTGTGTGGGTTTATAGATGTCATTAAGTGGAAGGAAAAAGATGCTAGGTAGAGGTGAAAGTGTGGTGGGGAGGACTAATAATAAAATTCCTTTACACTAAGATATCACAAAGATATTAAGAGACAAAGAACTGATAGCATAAACGTTCTAGACACATAACTTGGATAAATCATTGAGACACACCGATAAAGAAGTAATAGCCAACCAGGGAGTAATAAAAGCCACAAATAGAATTTATGTGTGTAAAAGAATACAAACATATATCGCACAATGTGACACTACGGGCGGGGTTTTAACACCATAAATAAAGCTGTGGCAACCTTATTTGAATCAGAGACGTAAGGTTTCAATGGGAGTCATCTATAGTTATCTCCCCTGTTGCATCGTTAGCAACTAGGTGGCGCTTGTTACCTAGCTGTAAAAAGACGTTCCCGGACGTCACACTTTCTTTCTTCTCCTGTACACTACCTGCGATTAATTATGGTGTTCTTCATCTATGTGCCTGCTATGAGACAACTTCTTGTTGACTGAATTTTCTTTACTTCCCTTCACCAGTCATGGAATACGGCAAGACGAAAGCATTCCCTTACTCAAAGTCCATTCTGTTCAATTGAATGATAATGTACAAGCTGTGTAAATACTCTCATTCCGCATCGGAATAAATTCCTCAAGCATATCAAGTCTTCACAATCACACACGAGTTATTGTTGTTCCTCACTGGATTGATTCTAACAGCTATCGAAGAATGACAGAACATTATATTAAATTAGTAAGGTGGTTACGTTCAGAGTTCAAATTCCGCTGAGGTTGACTTTACCTTTCATCCTTTCGGGGTCGATTAAATAAGTACCAGTTACGCACTGGGGCCGATATAATCGACTTAATCCGTTTCTGTCCTTGTTTGTCCTCTCTGTGTTTGGTCCCTGTGGGTAGTAAAGAAATAGGTATTTCGTCTGCCGTTACGTTCTGAGTTCAAATTCCACCGAGGTCGACTTTGTCTTTCATCCTTTCGGGGTCGATAAATTAAGTACCAGTCATGCACTGGGGTCGATATAATCGACTTTATCCGTTTGTCTGTCCTTGTTTGTCCCCTCTATGTTTAGCCCCTTGTGGACAATAAAAAAATCGGAAACATTTACTGGCAGTACTCCCGAAAAGGATGCAACGAGAGGTCTGTCAGAAAAGATACATGGTGATAAAATGGCACCCTTCCTCTTAGGACAGTATTGCAGTATTGTGTTGAAGAAATGGGGTTGAGTCACGGCACAGCTTTTGATTATAACAGACTAGCAGTATCGCCCGACGTTGCTCGGGTTTGTAGGGGAAATAACTATATAAGCATTTTTAGAGAGTTACTTCCCTTATATAATAGCAAAAAATGCATTAAAAATGAAAACAAATGATGGTAAAATTTTTTTTAAATCGTAGACTCATCGTAGACATTTTTAGAGAGTTACTTCCCTTATATAATAGCGAAAAAATGCATTAAAAATGGAAAAAAATGATGGTAAATTATTTTTAAATCGTAGACTCATCGTAGACGCGCGCTAATACCCAGAAGGGCTCGATATGAATCACGACTATAAGACACCCGCTTTTGGTTAAACTGCACCGAAAAATGTGGGAGTAGTTTGGAATCTAAATCGTAGGAGACAGACACCACACAACTTCACTTTTATATATATAGATATGTTCAGATTGTCGGTCGTGGTGGAATCGTTGAGATAGATGAAACAGTCTTCTCAAGACGTAAATACAACTGAGGGACGGTCCTATATGAGCAATGGGTTTTCGGAGGAGTGTGTCACGGGACCAGACACGTTTTTACTTTATGCAGCGCCATGTCGGAATCGCGATACGCTGAAGAAATGCATACGTCAGTCGATTCTGCCAGGAACCACAATTTTCAGTGACTTTCAGTAACACATTCCTGAAATTGATGGCTATAATTTCCGACATTGAACAGTGAATCACAGCATTGAGTTAATTAACTCGAAAGATGGTACTCACACGCAACAAGCGGAAAGTACATGGGCCTCTGTGAAACCGTTCCAAGGTTAATTTGTATCTTTGCGAGTTTATGTGACGCAGGCGATACGATAATTATAATTTGTTTAGCAAACTTCTTGAGTGCATCGCAAAATTTTGTATTGTTTACATGAACTGTTTGTTTTCATAATTCAATATTTGTTTTGTAATTTTTCACAAAGAAATTTTTAATTGAGGACTTTTTCTTTTTCTATTGTTTACATAACTGTTCCAAAATTTCACATGACTTTATTCATTAAGACATGTTAAAACTTCCACCGTTAAATGTTTTGTTGTAATATTGTTGTCATCACGCACAAAATACCAACTCGCCCCCCCGCCCAATCCTGTTTTCTGATTTGGTAAAAATCACTTAACTTTAAATCACTTTAACATTCTTCTAAAATTTTTTTCAAAAACTGAAAGCTAAACATATATATATGTATGTATATATATATATAATATATATATATATATATATATATATATATATATATATATATATATATATATATATATATATATATATATATATATATGTATATATATATATGTATGTATATATATGTATGTATATATATATATATATATATATATATATATATATATATATATATATATATGTATGTATATATATATATATATATATATATATGTATGTATATATATATATATATATGTATGTATATATATATATATATATATATGTATGTATATATATATATAATATATATATATGTATGTATATATATATATGTATATAATATATATATATATATGTATGTATATATATATATATATATGTATGTATATATATATATATATATGTATGTATATATATATATATATACATACATATATGAATGTATAATATACATACATGTGCGCGCACACACACACACACACACACACACACACCAATATACGTATGTGTATGACCATGCGAGTTCGCGAGGGAGTGACTGTGTGTAAGCGTGTGTATATATATTTCTTTACTACCCACAAGGGGCTAAACATAGAGGGGACAAACAAGGACGGACAAACGGATTAAGTCGATTACATCGACCCAGTGCGAAACTGGTACTTTATTTATCGACCCCGAAAGGATGAAAGGCAAAGTCGACCTCGGCGGAATTTGAACTCAGAACGTAACGACAGACGAAATACGGCTAAGCATTTCACCCGGCGCGCTAACATTTCTGCCAGCTCGCCGCCTTAGCGTGTGTATATATGTGGGTGCCTAATTTTCGTGTGTGTCCGTTTGTATGTGAATGTGAATGAGTGTGCGTGCGTATTGCGTATTGGTCAATAGTAATGCCTTAGTCTGAGTTATGTACGTCATAATCAACACGAAGAACTTTACGTGTCAATAGATACGATTTGAATAGTTTCTCAGTCGCATCTGCAACTGACGCTACAAATTGAATTCTCATTGCTTGTCTTCGAAACTTAGTCTTGTATATTTATGAAATTGAGTTACTTACTTTAGATTGTATTTTATCAGTGCCACTGGTGGTATGTGTGTGGTTTCTTTTTTTGTTGATAAATGCCAAATAGAGTCAAGAACCTACGCCCATTTCTCAGCCGTTCCTTCAAGTTTTTGGTATGTACCAGCAACCATTTTGAAACTTCAGAAGATGAAGATAAGTATCCTGATATTTTGGTATATGTCTTACCCATACAGAAATGTAATTACGGATTTATATAGGAAAACATTCTGATTATATCTTCGTCTTAGATGAAATTTTTCTTCGTCTAACCAGAGAAACCTTTACTTTTTATTGCAAAACACAACAACAAACGAAGAAAATGTTCGATTGATAAACATAAAACCATTTCTGTTTCACATAAAAAAAAAAAAAAAAAAAAAATCCCAATCCAACCAAAAAGTAGCTCAAAATCTAATTACAGTAATATCGAGACTAAGAAAATTTTGATAATTTGAAAAAATAATTAACTAACAATATTGACTTTTGCTGCGCTATCTGACAATATAGATAAGATAACAAAGAGATAGAGCTTGGTGAACAATTAAATAACTACATCTCTGACACTTGATTAACAGACAACTGTTAAGGTAGATAGCTACATAAAAATAAATTGGAAAAATACATAAATACAGTAATGTCTCACTTGACGAAGAACTGCTTTACGAAACCCCGGGTTTACGAGTTTTTACGTGTTTTATTTTCTGTTTACGAGCTTTCTCTGGGAACGAATCAACTCGTATATCGAGGCACTACTGTAATAAAAACATTTATATATAGTTAGAGTCGTAGGCTACCGTACACACTACAGTCCATACATACACAATTCATACCATGCTGCTACTCTGGATATCAGTAAAACTGTCGTATGTGCCATTCGAATCTCCTACCGAAACTCCTTGAGTCTTGTGTTGATGAATCCCTTCCTCTCACACAGTCAATGATCTCCGGTTGTACTCTAGGGTTCAGTTTTACCCCATTCTCTTCCTTCTTTACATCACTAATCTGCCATTTCATTTCACAACGTCGACACGTTTATGATATTTCCCGTTATTATTTCAATATCATCCACACCTAATCTGAACTGGACCTCATGAACGTAAACCACGAAAGCATCCTACACTAAGGCCATGCTTAACTTGTCTCTTTCAGCAACATAAAAAGGCGTAGGTTCTGATCATATGAAGGGAATCCACCGTCAACTTGAATAACAACCAACTAGGGCAGGGCCTTCACAGTTGTTCACGATGTTAGACATCATTATCAGTGAAGAACTCCCAGCGGATATGGCGCATCCTTAACGAAGCTAGAACTATATTCCAAACATTAGTTCTTTTCAGGGCCAGAAAATCAGTTATCCAGTTGCTGACACTGAATAAAGAAGAGTTGAGGAACATAGAAAACCTAGACAACATCCAGATAACGATCACATGACTGACTGGCATAAAATCTCTCACAAACATCCCGCAGCCATGAGTTTCTCTCTGCATTTTCTACTGCGTCTTTAGTGGCATTTGTTGCTCAGAGTTTGTTATTGTGCCTCCTCCACTTATTCACTCCTGATACACTCGTCTCTTCTCATCTCATCAATCTTGTTGCACGCAACCGCTGAGTACTCGCACTTGGAAGCACTCCGTCGGTTACGACGACGAGGGTTCCGGTTGATCCGAATCAATGGAACAGCCTGCTCGTGAGATTAACGTGTAAGTGGCTGAGCACTCCACAGACACGTGTACCCTTAACGTAGTTCTCGGGGATATTCAGCGTGACACAGAGAGTGACAAGGCCGGACCTTTGAAATACAGGTACAACAGAAACAGGAAGTAAGAGTGAGAGAAAGTTGTGGTGAAAGTGTACAACAGGGATCATCACCATCCCCTGCCGGAGCCTCGTGGAGCTTTAGGTGTTTTCGCTCAATAAACACTCACAACGCCCGGTCTGGGAATCGAAACCGCGATCCTACGACCGCGAGTCCGCTGCCCTAACCACTGGGCCATTGCGCCTCCACTCACACTTAACAGAACTTCCAGTCCCTCTTTACGGGACTTCAACACTTCTTGCTCATATCATTACTGTAGGTGTATACTTGCAACACTTGAAGCGGAATATTAACGTCATCAACATTAGTTCTCAGTGAGTCTGCTGAGGCTACGGCTCCAGCAACATCGGCACCCACACATTTAACAAAACAACAAATCCCCACAAACCTGTCAGCCTCTCCGTCTCTGTATGTATTCTTTACCTCGGTCGGGCGAATTACTAGCGTAAATCAGTTAACGTGTTGACTGAATTATATATAAAGCTACGGCTTTATTAAGTTCGTTCAGAGTTGTCTCTCTTAGGTACACCGCATTGCCGAAAGTCAAAAAATTCGAAACATCAATACCTGGGATTCTTAAAAGAGGCGACACTGAACAAACCGAGTTTTTCACAGCTTTTTACTATCGAGATTTTTTCTTCACGGTAAATGGAGTGTATTCACCTTTTAGCAGCTGGAATATGTGATAAGAATATTTCAACTTACCTAATTCTGTTTACACACACACACAATACATATATACATATGTCTCCTAGTCTGTGTATCTATCTATATAAGAAGATGGGTGTGAGCGCGTGGGATTGCGTGTATATATGCGTGTGCTCGTAGTGTTTGTGTTTTGTGACTATGTGTATATGTGTGCGTGTATATTAGACGATGGTAATATCTTAGTCTGAAATATTTACATCATAATCACCTTTGCATCTGATGCGTACAAATTGAATTCTAGTTGATATTATATAACTTATTCATCGCTTTCCGTTAAAAATATGTCCGTATATTTGATTGCTTTAGCTTGCATTTTATCAGTGTTACTGTGAGTATTTGAAAAGCTGTTTTAAAAGCTGTTCGGCAGATGCGAAATAATGTCAAAAATCTGTTGAAGCATCTACTCGATTTGTTGATCTCTCTTTCCCCATCTTTTTTGGCATGGGCTTGCACCGCCATCAATTTTGAAACTGTGGAAGATGATTATTCTGATATTTTTAATAAGCTAGAGTCAGATACGAGCGTCATTACTGACTCAAACAGAAAAATAGTTTTGCTTATATTTAAAAATAAATGCGCCCTTTTAAAGCCTTGCCAGGCTCATGGGCCCGGTTTCCCGGTTTCTATGGCGCATGTGTTCCCCAGCTGGACGAGACGCCAGTCCATCGCAGCGTTACTCATTTTTGCCAGCTGAGTGGACTGGAGCAACGTGATATGAAGTGTTTTGCTCAAGAACACAACGCGTCGCCCGGTCCAGGAATCGAAACCACAATCTTACGATCATGATGCTGACACCCTAACCACTAAGCCACGCGCCTCCACTTGCTTATATTTATTTGCTCTAAATGACATTTTTACTGATCCAGCAAGAGAAACTTATTTTTCATTGCAAAGCATACACCTCCATTTCACAATAGGAATCATTCAGTGGATAAACATTAAAACCGTTTCTGCTTCAAATTTTGAAGTCATTCTTGAATTAGATCTGGAAGTAACTCAAAATATTATTATAGACAAATAGAGACTCGAAAATGTTGACAAGTATGACAAAAACTAACAAGATGTCAATAAGTATGACAACAATTCACAAGATGTGTTTTTGTTGCACCGTCTGATAATATTGGTTTGAGATTTTGGCACAAGACAGTAATTTCAGGGACTTCATAAGACATGACAAACTAGGGCAGTACATCCACTGGAATGCTTGTAAATACTACGAAATTAAATCCCACGATAAGTGGTACAGGCAACATCCAGAGGATATAGTAAATGGTGAGGGCGTCACCATCCTTTGGAACTTCCCAATACAAACGGACAGAAAAATTAACTCTAACTGACCAGACATTGTGATCAAGGATAACAACAGAGGAACTTGTATGTTAATAGATATGTCTGTCTCACAAGATCAAAATGTCTCAAGAAAGGAATACGAAAAGCTTTCTCACTATAAAGATTCGCAAATTGAAATCACAAAAATGTGGAAGCATGGTACTACGATGATACCAGTAATAATTGAGGCTGAGAAGTATATTAAGCAACTCCCTGGTAACTCCAATCTCTGCGAACTACAAAAGATAACCTTGATGGGTACAGCCCATATACTACGGAGAGCACTCTTCATCTAAAATGGGATATATGTGGTGATAATTTCAGCATGAATAGCAAAACAAAAGTGCCCTTGCTACTCTTGGCCTCCACAGGATGCCCGGTACTATGGCAACTGAAATAAACTTATAATGAAAGGAAACAACAACAACAACAATAACAACAACAATAACAATAACAATAATAATATTAATAATAATAATAATAATAATAATAATAATAATAATAAAAAAAAAATAATAATAATAATAATAATAATAATAATAATAATAATAATAAAAATAATAAAAATAATAATAATAATAATAATAATAATAATAATAATTATATAAAAAAAAATAATTTTTTCTACTATAGGCACAAGGCCCGAAATTAGGGGGGAGAGGATGATTCGATTACATCGACCCCGGTGTTTGACTTCTACTTAATTTATCGACCCCGAAAAGATGAAAGGCAAAGTCGACCTCGGCAGAATTTGAACTCAGAGCGTTGCGACGGGCGAAATACTGCTAAGCATTTCGTCCAGCGTGCCAGTCCGCTGCCTTAATAATAATAATAATAATAATAATAATAATAATAATAATAATAATAATAATAATAATAGTAGTAGTAGTGGTAGTAGTAGTAGTAGTAGTAGTAATAGTAATAATAATAATAATAATAGTAATAATAATAATAATAATAATAATAATAATAATAATAATAATAATAATAATAATAGTAGTAATAATAATAAATAATAATAATAAATAATAATAATAATAAATAATAATAATAATAATAATAATAATAATAATAATAATAATAATAATAATAATAATAATAATAATGTGGTTCTTTCAACATCCTTAAGCAACCCTTATTCAGGGACCGTTTGAGCGGGATGGGCTACTCAACCTGAAGAAAATTCTAACTGGGCCCCACCTGCAAGGTCATGTGCTGTTTATCTTGATATGAGATCACCATGTCGCGCACATATGGTTGTGATGCATGTGCCTGGTGTACCTTTATCAGACGGGTAGTCATGATGGGTATATTGGGCTTCGTATATTTTACCCCAGTGTCACTTTGATGGCATGAACTGCTCTCTCACTCAATAATAATAATAATAATAATAATAATAATAATAATAATAATAATAATAATAGTAATAATAATAAATAATAATAATAAATAATAATAATAATAAATAATAATAATAATAATAATAATAATAATAATAATAATAATAATAATAATAATAATAATGATAATAATAATAATAAACTTGCTGATGTGATTAATTTGTTTCATTTTATATTTAATGCTTTTATTGAGGAAAAAAAAACTTCTATGTCAAATGTATATATGTAGTGACATAATATAAAAAATGTTTTAGCGTATGCTGAGGCAATCATGATGGAATGCAGTGGATATGTTGTTTAACTCCGTTGTTGAAGAATGGTGTGGAAGCGTTCAGAATAAGCAGTTTTCTAATGGTCCAGTTCATATTCTTTTGAGACTATGATTCCTAAGAACGTTAATGAAAAGTAGAGGGACAGGCACTGCAAAAGTAAAAACAACAAACAGAAATGTTAGCTGAAAATATGCTTACATTAGGAAAATATGCACACATACACATACGCACACACATAATTACACTGCTGACATATGAATACACATACACATACACACACACACAGAATATGCATATATATATATATATTTGTATAGACAGGCATTAAGACATACATTTATATACATATATACATTATGCATCTACGTGTATATATGTATATATATAAAGTTAATTCAAACAAGAAACAAAAAACAACAACGTAAGGATGTGGAACAAATAAAGTATTATTGGACGCTCAGGAAAGAAGGGAAGAAGGAGGGTTTGACGTTTCTAGCGGAGCTCTTCGTCGGAAACATAGGAGAAAGAAAGATCCCGAGACAGAGGAAAAAAATAGCAGGTAGTCTACACGAGGTCACATACTAAAAAGACGGAAGTGGTTAAAAGGAAGGAAAAGTGTTTTTTAAAAACAAAAGAGCTGAATCAGAGAATGAATGGTAAAAAAGGTGTGCGAGATGACAAGGGTGTGTGTGTGAGTGTGTGCGTGTGTGTGTGTATGTGTGTGTATGGTGGACGATGGCTAGTAGCAAGCAGTTTGGAATGATGGACGATGGCTGGTAATGTATATATATATATATATATATATATATGTATATATACCGAAAGTACGAAGTTAACTGAAAGAAAATCATTAAAAAATGGGTTAGCAAACACAAATGGAAAGCTCCCCTTTGAAGTGGTAGAAGCAGTTTCACGATTATGGTGATAACATTCCTGGAGAAATAGTCATTTATCAGGCTAAGACGTTTCATCACCAACTTAATATTCAAGAGAGTGGAGGCGCAATGGCCCAGTGGTTAGGGCAGTGGACTCGCGGTCATAGGATCGCGGTTTCGATTCCCAGACCGGGCGTTGTGAGTGTTTATTGAGCGAATACACCTAAAGCTCCACGAGGCTCCGGCAGGGGATGGTGGTGATCCCTGCTGTACTCTTTCACCACAACTTTCTCTCACTCTTACTTCCTGTTTCTGTTGTACCTGTATTTCAAAGGGCCGGCCTTGTCACT
>NC_042999.1:157652829-157685329 GCF_006345805.1 Octopus sinensis
CGTGTAGGTGTGCGCGTGTGCATGCATGCATGCATGTGCGTATGTGTGTGTGTGTGTGTATAGGTGTATGTATGTAAGTATGTATGGGTGTGTCCGTGTATGTGTGTGTATGTATGTGTGTGTATGTAGGTGTGTGGGCGTGTGTATATGTGTGTGTATGTAGGTGTGTGGGCGTGTGTATATAGGTGTATGTGTGTATGTCTGGGTGTGTCCGTGCATGTTTGTGTGTGTGTGTGTATGCATGTGTATGTAGGTGTGTGTGTACGTGTGTAATGTATGTGTGTATGCGTGTGTGTATGTAGGTGCGTGTGTATGTGTGTGGGAGTGTAGGTGTGTGTGTGCGTGTGCGTGTTTATGTTGGTGTGTGCATATGTGAGTGTGAGTGTATGGGTGTTTGTCATGCATGTGTGTGCGCGTGCAGGTGAGGTGTGTGTAAGTATGTGTGTGTGTATGTTTGTGTGAGTGTGTATGTGTGTATGTCTGTGTATGTATGTGCGTATAGGAGTATGTGGGTATTGTGTGTGTGTATGTATATGGGTGTATGTATGTATGTGTGTGTGTGTGCATGTGTATAAGTATATGTGTGTGTGCGTAGTGTGTATATGTATGTGTGTGTGTGTGTTTATGTATGTGTGTATGTATGTGTGTAGGCGTGTGTGTGTAGATGTATGTATGTATGGGTGTGTGTCCGTGTGTGTTTGTGTGTGTGTGTAGGTAGATGGTGTGTCTGAGTGAGGGTATGGCTGTGTAGGTGTGTGTGTGTATGAATGTAAGTGTGTGTGTATACAAGTGTAATGTAATGTATGTTGTAGGTGTGTGTGTGTTGTGTATGTGTACGTGTGCGTGTGTATGTGTGTGTGTGTATGCGTGTGAGTGTGAGTGTATGGGTGTATGTCCGTGTGTGTGTATGTCTGAAGTAGGTATGTATGTGTGTGTATGTATGTGTGTGTGTGTGCAGGTATGTGTGTGTATGTGTGTGTGTGAGTAGGTGTGCGTGTATGTATGTGGGTAGGGATGCATGCGAGTGTGTGGGTATGTATGCATACATACGCACGCGCACATCCGAAGCAAGCCCACAGTGTTTTTTTTTTCTATTAAAAAATAATTAAGCATGCCTTTATTTCAATAAAATTTTTGGTTTTGTTAAACGAAGTTAAGGCATAAAAAACTTCTTGAGAAACCAAATAGTCTTTCCTTCCTTCATCTCTTTTGCATCTTACTTTTTTGGTCTCTTAAATATACTGCATTTTGTGGCATTATTTCAAACTTGCTGGCTTTTTTTGCACAAACTGCACGTGCATTTTTCTCGGTAAAGTAAGGATGAAATATCGAAAGATAATTTTTTTTTCAAAATCAGTTTTTGCTGTCGCTTAACCTTAACTGAGCTCTGAATAAGCTGACCAATGACCAAAGGGCAATCCAGTCTCGATCATTGTGTCTTTATTTGAAGCAATGTTTCCGTCTGTCGCATCTAATGTATATTTCTGTAAGCTAGTAAATGATTGAATGGTGAGTTGGTTGTTATGTTTAGTAAGTTGAGAGACCACATACAAACTTCATTGTTGGATCGTGTCATATTGGTATAAGCTTTAAAAAATTAGTGGTAAGTAGCTTGCTTGCTTACCAACCATATGGTTCCGGGTTCAGTCCCACTGCGTGGCACCTTGGGTAAGTATCTTCTACTATAGCTTCAGGTCGACCAAAGCCTTGTGAGTGGATTTGGTAGACGGAAACTGAAAGAAGCCGTCGTATATATATATGTGTATATATATATATATATATATATATATTATATATATATATATTATATATATATATATATATATATATATATATATATATATATATATATATGTGTGTGTGTGTGTGTGTGTGTGTGTGTGTATGTTGTGTGTGTCTGTGTTTGTGTGTCTGTGTTTGTCCCCTCAACATCGCTTGACAACCGATGCTGGTGTGTTTGTGTCCTCCGTAACTTAGCGGTTCGGCAAACGAGAACCGATAGAATAAGTACTAGGCTTACAAAGAATAAGTCCTGAGGTCGATTTGCTCGACAAAAGGCGGTGCTCCGGCATGGCCGCAGTCAAATGACTGAAAGTAAAAGATAAAAGATAAATGGCTGTTAGCTTACCTCAAGAACAAGTATTGTTAATGATACTGCAATCAAGACGCCGTGATACCGTGTCACCAGATCAGTGATAGTTTGCTTGCAACCCTTGAAAATAAACAAAGAGAGTATTTTACAATAATTATCTCTTGAACGCATTATTATCGGCTTTTGTTTCATCTTCTTAATGTTTTTTCGAATTAATGACAAAATATGTATTAGAAAAGAAGTTAATTAAGCAAATGAGGATATGAGTCATTAAATTAATGGATAACTCAATCAAAGGTTATGAAATTTTCTCTATAGCAAAACAGCACAAATCCTGTCACAGACAGGATTTGCATTGTTCTAATTAGATACATCATTACATTGTATGGCATAAGCTTATTTTTCTTGTTTCATTATTATACACAGTCTTAAAGCGGCGAGCTAGCAGAATCGTTAGCAAGCCGGGGAAAATGCTTAGCGGCATTTCGTCCGCCTTTACGTTTTGAGTCCGAATTCCACCGAGGTTAATTTTTGGTTAAAGTACTGCTACAACTATAAGACAGATAACATTTAGGACGTTCAAATAATAAAATAGTTCCTCCATATCCATTTGAGTTGTGCCAGAGCAAAGCAACAGAGTAAGAAGAGGAGGTAAAAACGACAGCACTCAGCAAACGTCCATCGGTAATTTTCCCAAATCATTCTTTTTAGGTTCAAGGTCACTCATATTTGGTTTGCCAAACACTTATATATCAGAAGCCGGAAAAAGGTGTATGCTTCGGAAGTTTCCTTTGCAACTACAGGGTTTTGTGTTCGCTTCCACTGCGGGGCATTTTGCATAAATACCTATTTCTTTATTACCCACAAGGGGCTAAACACAGAGGGGACAAACAAGGACAGACATAGGTATTAAGTCGATTACATCGACCCCAGTGCGTAACTGGTACTTAATTTATCGACCCCGAAAGGATGAAAGGCAAAGTCGACCTCGGCGGAATTTGAACTCACAATGTAACGCAGACGAAATACCACTAAGCATTTCGCCCGGCGTGCTAACGTTTCTGCCAGCTCGCCGCCTTGTATTTTGCATAAATACCGTCAACTATTACGCTGCGTGGTACCTTGGGCCAGAGTCTTTGTCATAGCCTCGGGCCAATCAAAGCCTTGTGAGTAGATTTGGTAGAAACACTGTAAGATGCCTGTCGTATACTTCTGTGTATAAGTGTGTGTAAGTGTGTGTGTGTGTAAGTGTGTGTGTGAGTGAGTATGTGTGTGTGTGTGTGTGCGCGTTTGTCTTGGTGTGTGTTTGCACCTCGCCAACCACTTGGCAACCGGTATTGGTTTGCTTACGCCCCCGTACCATAGCGGTTCGGCAAAAGAGATCGATAGAATAAGTACCAGAGTAAGAAAAAAAAGTACAGGGAACGATTTGTTTGACTAAAAACCCTTTAGGAAGGTGTCCCAGCATTGCAGTAGTCCAATGACTGAAACAAGTAAAATAAAAGATATTGACCTTACTTTAAAGGTCATATTTACTCGATGCTTATCTAAACTGTGTTTTGATTGGTTTGATCTGCAACCAGCATCAGGTGCCTTATTCTTGGTTGTTTACACGGGTCTCTGATTGAATTGGAAATAGATACCTGCATGTTTGATTTTGTTTATATACCGTAAATCCTCGAGTATAATCCACATTTTCCCCACCAAATTTAATGGTCAAAATCCCTAGTGTGTACTATATACGAGGTTAAAAAGGAAAAATATTTTCTAAGCAATGTCTGAGTCTCTATTTGCTATCTGGCAATGTTTATTCAGATGCATTTTGTGATATCAGGCATGAAAATACCTTAAGCTAAGCCTGAAAGCAATGAAGTCGTAAAAGAATCATCCATAACTTGCAGTAAGCAACATTTATTAAAATAAAAGTATTCAGAACACAGAATAACATGTAACAAAAACAATTTGCAAACATATTTACATTCTCATATAACAGTTAAGAACATCACCATTATTGTATTGCGCATGCGTGGAAGTGTTTGTTTGACTAGGTGCTGCTGGCTTAATTACGCACGACTCAAGTTAGAGAAGGGGTGCGTATTATACACAAGGTTTAGGCTTTTCAGAGGTATATCCCACCCAAAATATCCTGCGTATTATACTCGAGGGCGGACTATACTCGAGGATTTACAGTACCTCGTGCTGCTGCTTCTAATTCATATTTGAATTTTTTTCTGAGGCATGAAACGTTGGGACATGCCAGCTGATGGTTC
Source organism: Octopus sinensis (assembly GCF_006345805.1). Taxonomy (NCBI): domain Eukaryota; kingdom Metazoa; phylum Mollusca; class Cephalopoda; order Octopoda; family Octopodidae; genus Octopus; species Octopus sinensis. The sequence goes on from NC_042999.1 coordinate 157,657,192, forward strand.
TTAAACCATTTAACATGTAGTCATAGTCGGCGATATAGCTTGCAGCAGGCCTTGTTCGGTATGCGGCATTGATAAGTCAAAACTGACGATACATCGATGTCTGTAGTTCCGAAAAAGGGATATGATGTGAGTTGACTCGCTTGTCTATGACTTACTTTCAGGTATTTTACATGGGGGGTATTGAGAATATGTTCTCTTACGCCTAAAACAGAAAAAAGTGCAGCCGCCCCTCGAACTAACAACACACTTCGTGTATGTGTGTTAGATTTTATTTAGATATCTTTATTTTATAAACTAAGAGTAGTAATATTCTTATCTAATTACCCATTTGTGCAAGTTTCCTTGTTAAGTTCCTGTTTGAGGGTGAAGTTTGCATCACATCCAGGAATAAGTCATTTTATTTCTATATTGCCCACAAGGGGTTAAACAAGGACAGACAAGCGGATTAAGTCGATTACATCGACCCCAGTGCGTAACTGGTACTTAATTTATCGACCCCGAAAGGATGAAAAGCAAAGTCGACCTCGGCGGAATTTGATCTCAGAACGTAACAGCAGACGAAATACCTATTTCTTTATTACCCACAAGGGGCTAAACACAGAGGGGACAAACAAGGACAGACATAGGTATTAAGTCGATTACATCGACCCCAGTGCGTAACTGGTACTTAATTTATCGACCCCGAAAGGATGAAAAGCAAAGTCGACCTCGGCGGAATTTGATCTCAGAACGTAACAGCAGACGAAATACCTATTTCTTTATTACCCACAAGGGGCTAAACACAGAGGGGACAAACAAGGACAGACATAGGTATTAAGTCGATTACATCGACCCCAGTGCGTAACTGGTACTTAATTTATCGACCCCGAAAGGATGAAAAGCAAAGTCGACCTCGGGGGAATTTGATCTCAGAACGTAACGGCAGACGAAATACCGCTAAGCATTTCGCCCGGCGTGCTAACGTTTCTGCGAGCTCGCCGCCTTATCCAAGAATAAGTCATTTGATATCGATGGAGATCAAGCCGCTTGCAACATTAAGTGGATTTACATATTGTTAACATATACGTTAAAGTTGAGATTAATTGTTTGAAAAATTATAATTTAAACACATGCACACCTACACATACACTTAAACCATTTCTAGTGATTATAGTTAAGTAGAAAAGGATGTAATTTATAAATTGACTGATTGGAGCTTTTTAAGTTAATTGTTAGGCCTGTGTAGAGAAAATGATTTTGAATTTTGCGACATTTGCAGAAATTAAATTAAAGCTGCATTTGAGATGCAAACTTTGTTAGTTTTATATTTCCCCATTAACTTAAATCGTATATTTCTGTTGCTAGTTTGTTCTGTTCTTTTAAGTTTCCATAAACATTTCGTCCGTAAACATCAGCATGGTAAAATGGCTGAAAGAGAAGATACAACAAAATAAACAAAGCGTTGCAAGCCAGTGTAGTTTTTTTTAGAGGAGTAAGTAGTGTACAAACGGAGTATTGGTCACTTATTAAGCTAGTCATCAGAATTAAAAAAAAATTTTCGGTAGATGATGGTTGTTTAAGAAACTGGACTTTGAACTACAGCGCCAAATAGCCAGAGCTGCGTTCTTGCAACTGTTTTGTGCATAGATGATCTTTAGTCACTCCACATCACTCTAGTTAGGTATCGATTTATATGTACTAGAGTGATTCGTCCAAGTTGAACAATGAAAGATTTGGAAGAGCAACAAATTTGCGTGAAATTCTATTTCAAATAACACACACACACACACACACACACACACACACACACACACACACTACACCGCACACCCAAAATACATAGATACTTTTCTAAAGTTGCATCAAGCCTATGAGGGAAATTATTTGAGCTGTACGCAATGTCAAGAGTTCTACCATGGTTTTAAACTGGGAAGATTATCCACCGAAAACGATTCCAAACCAGGATGGCTTTTCACCACAATAGACAAAGATTACATTGCGAAAGCGTGTGCTGTGATTCGTGACAATCGTCACCTGACTCTCCGTACATTTTTGCAAAGAATAAAAATATCTTCTTCTGTAAAAGTTCGTGCTACATAATTTTGATAGAAAAAAAAATGATGTAACGTGTTATCGTAAAATTTGTGAACAGAGAACAAAGTTATTGTGAACTAGCTGGACCCGTGAATATTTCACGAAATTAATGGTAAACCTATTGGGTCATTTTTGGAAACTTTATCCAAAAAACCTGAAAGCATAGCCTGTGCTGTGTTTGCATGGAAAGGTAGTCGCTCATCTGCTACTCATTGAAAAATGAAAGAAACTGAAATACGATGATTACTTAATGTATTTTATATATACACTTTATATACTTTATGCACAATTTTATAGACTTAATACACAACCCTCATTAAAGAAATATTCACTCTTATTTTTCCAGTTTTCCCATAAAATGCACACATCTGCCACGTAAATAAGCGTGAGTATTTCACGGAATTGTACTTATGAGCATGTGTTAAGTGATAGGTGGTATAAAAAAACTTAGTTCAATTTTAGAAAATACACTTTTCAATATCCAATCACCCCAACCATCATCTCTCCCCTCTCTCCACCTCTCCCTCTCCCTCCTCTCTCTTCGCTCTCTCTGTACCTTTCTTAAACCTCACCATCAGAACATCACCCCTCTGCTAAATTTATATTTTTAACTCCCCTCCCCTCCATCATCACTCCCTTCAACTAACTTTTTAAATCATGAAATAAATATTACGTTCCCCCTACCTCAAGTTATGGACGCTTCTCTCTCTTTTTTCTCTTTCCGTTATTTTCTCTGTCTGTCTTTTCTTTCTCCCTCTTTCTGTCTCACTCTTCACCTTATCTTTTTCTCTCCTTTTTCTTTCTTCTCCCTGAGCTAATCACGTGAAAGCGCGACAATTACATTCCTTCTACCTCACGTCATGGACGCCTCTCTCTCTCTCATTATCTCTAATCACGTGAAAGCGTTACCGACGGGCTAAGTAATGGAATGACAAGCAGAATTATTATAAGATTAGTTTATATTTGATAATTCAAATGCTGATGAAAACTTTCTGAAAAGTGTCAAAGCAAGTGACAAAGTGTGGATAACAGTTACTATATCGAAAAAAAAGTGTATGTGTGTATGTGTGTGAGATGGAATGGGGATGTTAGTCATCCCATCAGGTTGGATATTGGCACATCGTTCCAAAAAGAAGCACCAAAACCAAGTAAGCATGTTTTAATCGCTCAAATATGGTTGTGATGTTGATCGTCATTTTTGATTGGAAGGAGGTTGCTCATAAGCTTCACCTACGTCTTCTGACGGTTGATAAGAGTTTTATCTGGATGTCCCGGAGTGTTTGAAAGACACAGTACGAAAGAAGAGGTCTGAGACAAGGATACTCGGCCACCCATTCACCACACTTTACCTATGACTGTTTGCCAAAGAACGAGGCAACTTTCATTTTTCAGCCGCCAAACTTTCCTGATTTGGTTCACGCAGGTTTCTTTGAATTGAAGTTTACCCACGAAAGATCGCCAGTTGCAGATGAGAGAAGAATTCGAAGAAAATTCGATTGGGTAAAGTGGCATAGCCCTTGAAATGTCTTATTGGAAACGCTCCAAACGTTGGGAGACGTAAGAAGCGATGTATCAACACAAGTTGAAATTATTTCGAATAAATTGTGCATAAAACAATAACATTTTTCTTTCTTTTAAATTCGTTTCCGTTTTGGATAGACAGCGTATACAAAAGATATTTGCTTCAAGCTGAGATTGATCAATGATCTTAGTTTGATAGTTAGTTTACTATTTGTCAACTTCGTTAACAGACACAAACTAAAAATGTCAGCTGCCAGCTTTCTTCTGTGTCTTAATTTCCCTCTTAATGCATTACTTCTCAGCAGCAAGTTAATCATACTGACAGTTATATGATATTCGATATGTTTCTACTGACAGTTTGTATATACTGTATAATAAACATAAGCAGGCTTTCACCCTTCATTCTCACAACGTAGAAGCTTTTATACAGTTCCTTGTCATGCTAGAAAAAGAACATCCCCCAAACCTTTTCTTCAAAAAAAAAAAAAGGAAAGATATATTAGCATATATAGTTCTTGATATATATATCCTCATTTGCTTATATATAAAAGAAAAACAGTAAAAATGCGCTAGTCATAGCTGGAATGCCTTTAATTGTGAGCCTGTTCAATGAGTCTGTTCAATCAGGACACAACAACAACAAATCAACAACAGCGACAACTCAAGAGAGTACAATTTTAGAAACTGAGCTCATAATTATGTTTGTTGTGTTACCAGCTTTGTTGTCAAAATACATACATACATACATGCATACATACATACATACATACATACATACATACATACATACATATCTATCTATCTATCTACCTATCTATCTATCTATCTATCTATCTATCTATCTATCTATCTATCTATCTATCTATCTATATATATATATATATATATATATATATATTGTTGTTGTTTGGTGAAACCAACAACCCAGTAAAAATAGCCCTCCCAGTAAAAATAGACCAGTAGCCGGTCATCAAGAAAGGGTCAAGGGTCGAAGAGTTGAGAGTCGACAGTTCTAGTCAGTGTCTTGCGGAGCTATCAACGATAGTAAGAGAGAAGTTAGTATATTACTATTCCGGTACGAACAGATACAGCGGTATCCGATGGCTAGTAACTATTGTGGTTACTAGCGTAAAACAGCAGTCACACATCACATCAGTGGGAGGATCCTACTTTACAACATATATATGTGTATATATATTCTTTTATTCTTTTACTTGTTTCAGTCATTTGACTGCTGCCATGCTGGAGCACCGCCTTTAGTCGAGGAAATCGACCCCAGGACTTATTCTTTGTAAGCTTAGTACATATTCTATCAGCTTTCTTGGCCGAACCGCTAAGCTACGGGCACGTAAACACGCTAACATCGGTTGTCAAGCGATGGTGGTGGACAAACACAGACAGACAGACATACATAAACACACACACACAAACAATTTACAGTCACACTTAGACTTAATACTTACACAAACATACTTTGTGTGCGTATGTATTAGTTACATATATTTCCTCCGTCTTCCTTTTCTCTTGTACTTACCTCTGTCTCCTGTTTCTGAAAAAGAGCTTTGCTCGAAACCCAAAACATCCGTTCTCTCCTTCCCTGGGCGCCTTATTAATACTTTGCTTGTACTACGTCCTCGCGTTATTGTATTTTTCTTGTCTTTTTTTCTCTGTTTTTTTTATTAACAATTAGTTACATATATATATGTATGTGTATGTGTGTGTGTTTCATTCTCTCTCTCTCTCTCTCTCTCTCACTCTCTCACACACACGCACACACTCTCTCTCTCTCTTCCATCTTTCCGTTTACCAAATCCACTCACAAGGCTTTGGTGGGCCCCGATGCTATACTAGAAGACGGACTAAACCGGGAACCACGTAGCTGGGAAGCTAGCTTCTTACCACACAGCCACGTCTGTCTCATACCTTGGTTATATATATCGTGATTATGTATTTGTTTTGCAAGATTACTGTTGTGAAATCGTGTGTTGAAACAGATATTCTTTTCTACTCTAGGCACAAGGCCCGAAATTTTGGAGGAGGGGGCAAGTCGATTAGATCGATCCCAGTGCACAGCTGGTACTTAATTTATGGACTCCGAAAGGATGAAAGGCAAAGTCGACCTCGGTGGAATTTGAACTCAGAACGTAAAGACAGACGAAATACCTATTTCTTTACTACCCACAAGGGGCTAAACAGAGAGAGGACAAACAAGGACAGACAAACGGATTAAGTCGATTATATCGACCCCAGTGCGTAACTGGTACTTAATTTATGGACCCCGAAAGGATGAAAGGCAAAGTCGACCTCGGTGGAATTTGAACTCAGAAAGTAAAGACAGACGAAATACCTATTTCTTTACTACCCACAAGGGGCTAAACACAGTGGGGACAAACAAGGACAGACAAACTGAATAAGTCGATTATATCGACCCCAGTGCGAAACTGGTACTTATTTAATCGACCCCGAAAGGATGAAAGGCAAAGTCGACCTCGACAGAATTTGAACTCAGAACGTAAAGACAGACGAAATACCGCTAAGCATTTCGCCCGGCGTGCCTAACATTTCTGCCAGTTCGCCACCCTTTATATAACAATATCTGTTGAAACAGATATTGTTATATTTTGAGATGGTCATTTTCTTTGCCAAACAAGCACAAACGCGCTATATACATGCTCTTCACTTCAGCTTTATTATTACTTATAATACTTGTCCTTTGAAATATTTCGTCACACTTGTGACCTCTGCAGCGACTCTCCATCCCACGTGTCTCCTCCTGTACTGTTTAGTCTATTCTCAGAACACACACACACATACACACACACATACAAACACACACACACACACACACACACATACACACACAAACACACACACACACACAGAGTTTCTGTCTACTAATTTTAATTCAGGGAGCAGTAATCAATCTGAGGACACTGCAAGGATGCTTCCCCAAGGTACCACACACCTAACCTGGATCGAATCCGTGGCTAGTTGAAGCGAACTACTTATTCACATAGCAACATTTGCATTTACTATATAATTAATAAAATATGCATCAAAGTTTTGTATACCTTCTCAATATAAGAATTCTTTCCGTTTGGCGAAGTCAAACAGTCTGTTGTAATTCTCCGATCTCGGCAACAAGACTGTGGTATTATTGTGGTTGTTCCATTGTAATTCTTTGTCCAGAGATTGGTTCTTTCAAAATCAGTGTAATTATTAACACCACAGCACTCAAACTATAAAAGAATACATATAAATTAAAATATATATTTAAGTATTGCATACTACAAAGAAAATGAATAGAAGGATATGTTTAAGTTTCGTGTGTTATTTTGAGTGTCCTAGATATGACTTCATTCTGCCTCCGGTCGTGGGAGCCCTGATTCAGGAGCTTGAGTTTTGAGGAGTGTGGACCCACCACGTAGCTATTATTGTCCACCATATCTACTCTAAATCGTAATAATAGTAACTGTAAGAGCCCCAGCTATGAGTTAATGGCATGTAGCCACCCGAGTTGGAAACAAGCGATGCAGCATGATGAATGTGAACTACTTCGGCAAATGAACTTAATGAATATGGATGAGCAGACAATTTGTCAACAGCCAGGATCAACCAGTTCAGTTAGCAACGAACTACTTCTATTATCCGTTGTCATGGCGTGCGAAGATGAAATATTTCAGCTAGCGAAAGACCAATGTGGCTAAAACCCTACAGAAGTTCATGCCGCATCGCTTGATCAGGGCGTCTGATGTGGAAGAGTTACTTTGGCAAGACACCCGACCAAATGATGATTATTATGAAATGTATATAGATAAATACAAGTTTAAGTATAGTGTACTAAATACGACTACTTCAGAGAAAGAAAATAGCTATATCTATAAAATGCAAAATGTGTGTGTGTTTGTGTGTGTGTACGTGAATATAATTTATGCACGCCCACACATTAGCACGCAGGTCGCTCCAATTTTAGGAAAACGTTGGTCACGACCATGGCTGTGTTTTTGTCAACTTATTTTTCCTGAGGCACCCGCGGATGGCAGTAAAAATCGATTTTCAACAATAACTTTTACCAATTTTCACGTCGGTGAAATCCGTAAGTTTGCTAATATGAGTTAAGTCCCCTGTCTAGTAATGGCGGAAAAGAAAAAGAAAGGGTAAATTTTTAGATTAACACCCGCACGATTTTCATTAAGAAAAAGAAAAAACTCGGATCTTTTGCGTGGAATCAAGTACCCTGACCTCCTAATATGCTGCAAATCCCTTATTGTTGTTTGGGATGGGGCGAGGGGACACCCCCCCCATCCCAGAATCATTGGAAATTTTCTTTTACATTGGTGACCTAATATGCTACAACACCCTTTTTGGGGTTCGAAAAACAGGGTGGGGTGAAGTGGAAGCCTCAGAAATTTCACCCCCACCACATTGATCTTTTCACCTGCACGATTTTCACCAAGGAAAAAAAAATAGAAATCGGATTTTTTTGTGTGGAATCAAGTACCCTGACTTCCTAATATGCTACAAAACCTTTTTTTGGGGTCCGAAAAACGGGCTGGGGGTGAGGTGGAAGCCTCTGAAATTTTATCCATTCCCAACATTTTACAGAAATAAATTTTTCAGAGTCTGAATTACATGCTTCGTTGTTAAATATATATATATATGTATAATATGTAACATTTATTCGGTAGCAATGATAAAACTCCGAGTTTCGGATGTCGGGGCGGAAATCCACGCCGCTATCTCTTCAGTTATTCGGCCATCGAATAAAATGCTATGAAAATGGCTGTTAAACAAAGGGAAATTACTGTGTGATTGACCGTTATTAAGACAAAAGGGCTATGAATGACTGCTAAGTGAGGAGAGGGAGTGAGTAAAAATGTTCATAGTATTCGCGTAAGCGCATGTCCATACATACACATGCGCGCCCGCACACCCACGTACATGCGCCTATAAGTATATATTTATTCACCTTCACTTGAAACACACACATGCTCACCCATATATTTGCCAAAAATAATTACATACCCCCCACACACGCGCGCACAAAAAAGGTTCATACACACATCTATATACGCTCATGCACTAGAAAAAACAGGGCTAAAGGCAAAATACGCAATGTGCGATGCACGCGTGTATTGCATTGGCTCGAGTACTGTTAGAAGGGGAGATCAATGTTTTATAAATCTGCTTAGCCGTTTCCAGCTAGCAGATTGGTATAAACTAGACGACACAAACGCTCCATTAGGACAAAGATGAATAGCGACGAATAATCTAGATCTTATCTAGACAGAATGCTAATTAGGGAACTGGGTAAGAACTTAGTTAGTCGTTCACATTTTCACTATGGCAGCTACAGCGACCACAAATTTGTGACCTGTGAGCTTGACGTCGATTTTATTATAAACTTTTAATTGATTTTATATATTTGTGTTTTTAATCCTGGCCCTAGATCATTGTATTGTCCCCTCTATGTTTGGCCCACTGTGGGCAATAAAGAATTAAGAATCGTTAGCACGCCTGTTGGTGTCGGTCGTCTTTTTTACGGATAAATGCAAAACGTTGAACAGAAAAAAAAAGGTTAGTGAAAAATTGAAAATTGTGAAAATTGAGCTTAATTTGTTATTGTATTGTTGAACACTTGTATTGCTGTTTTATGGATGAATTGTTTTGCGCTGTTCCCCTTTTGTAGAGGGCTGCGTAGCTTCAAGGATGTCCAATTCGAATATCATGCGCTCGTCTGAGTATTACTCCACAGAAGAGGAACTCCTTAGAGCAACTGACAACGAAGACAAAATGAATTTTGCAAAGACAGCTAAAAGTCACCAGAAAAATATTAATTTGAACCAGATTGGAATGTTTAATGAACTATTGAAAAAAGAGGGGAAAAATGTAAATGTGTCCCCGCCCCAATATGTCATGTTAAGTCAAAAGGAGAAACTGTGTTTCGAACGCTCTTGGCGGAGAGTAAAAAAATTGAAATAATGACGTAAAATCAAAAAGAAAAAGCGTTAAAGCCCATATGGGGCGAAATAATGCATATAAATAGAGGCAGGAAGTACGGCACAGTGGAGGTGCGGTTCAGGGATGCAGCAACCACCAGGCTGCACTCTGTAACCCCGCTGAAGACGAAGGAGGTAGTTCTTTTACCCACATATCTCGGAAGGTGTACTTCTAGGAAGAGGGTGGAAGACATACCCCCAGAGAGAGATGCAGCCTGGTTAGTTGACGCGATCCTGTTAGGTTTGGAGGAGAAAGTGGTAGTCCTCTAAGCCACGTTCCCGGCCCATCAGAACTGACAGGCGCAAGGGCTGGAGATACTGATTCAAGCTACCCCTGAAGACATTGGAAATATGATTGAAACCATCACGGTAGAAGATGTAGTACTGAAGGTTAAAGTGGGGGAAGAATCCCTAGGTGTTACCAATATGGCCAAAAGAGTCACATTAGGGTTGACTGCCCTTCACCTTCCGCTGACGCCAAAAACAAAAAGGAAACCGCACCTCCGCCCCCTCCAGAAACCAATATAGAAACAAAATTAAAGGAAGGATGGGAAAAATAGAAAAGAAAAGAGTCCCACCACATGCCCACCCAGCGCCCACCCAAACCCACTTTGCCACACCCTTCCGCTCAACCACCGGTCCTTCCCCTACCCCGACCGACATGGAAAAATTTTGCATGCACTCATAGGTGTCTCAAAATTCCCAAATAAAAAAAGAAAACAAAGTAACAAAATTCATTTTTTTTTAATAAACAATTGTTAACCGAAATCAAGAGTTTGGAAAGTGCGAGATTGGTAAATATTTGGAACCAAATCCCCACGCATTTGAGATGTGCAATAATCGATACAATAAACAAAAAGAAATTGGAGAATTATGAGGAAGGGAAATACTTCGAAATCAAAATTGGAAAAAATAGAAATACCGTGCATGATAAGTGCTGAAAAATTTAAATTCAAACTTTAATATTAACGTTGCAGACTTTGTTAAAAAAAGTTATCAAAAGTGAAATGATGGCGCCCGGAGGTGGGGGCTGAGCGTCGTCATTACATACATCTTTCATTTTTCAATTTCACCCTTTCATCCGTTTCACCTACCCACATGTTTGTATTATCTTGTATTGTCCCCTCAGTATTTCGCCCCTTGTGGGTAATAAATAATTCAGAATCATTAGCACGCTGGACCAGATACTTATTTCTTTACTACCCACAAGGGGCTAAACACAGAGAGAGCAAACAAGGACAGACACACGGATTAAGTCGATTATATCGACCCCAGTGCGTAACTGGTATTTATTTAATCGACCTCGAAAGGATGAAAGGCAAAGTCGACCTCGGCGGAATTTGAACTCAGAACGTAGAGACAGACGAAATACGGCTACGCATTTCGCCCGGCGTGCTAACGTTTCTGCCAGCTCGCCGCCTTCCAGATACTACGCAGCATTTCGCTCGTCTTTAGGTTCTGAGTTCAGATTAGGTCAAGGTTGAGTTTTGCCTTTCATTCTAACGGCGTCGATAAAATAACTACTAGTTGAGCACTGGAGTCGATGTAACCGAGTTACCCCTGCCCTGAAATTGTTGGCCTTGCGCCAAAACTTGGAAACCAATATTTAAGGGAGGAGAAAATGTGAACTTGGAGTCTTCATGCTTTTCACAACATTGGTATTCTTTTATTCTCTTATTTGTTTCAGTCATTTGACCGCGGCCGTGTTGGAGCACCACCTTAAAGGGTTTTAGTCAAAGAAATCGACGCCAAGATTTATTCTTTGTAAGCCTAGTGCTTATTCTGCCGGTTTCTTTGGCTAAGTTACGAGGACATAAGCACATCAGCATCGGTAGTCAAGTGATGGTGGAGGTACAAACACAGACACACACAGACACAGACACACACAGACACACAGACACACGCACACGCACAGACACACACACACATAAATAAATAAGTATATATATATATATATAATATATATATATATATATATATATATATAATATATATATATATATATATATATATAATATATATATATATATATATATATATATATATATAATATTATATATATATATATATATATATATATATATATATGTGGAGGCGCAATGGCCTAGTGGTTAGGGCAGTGGACTCGCGGTCGTAGGATCGCGGTTTCGATTCCTAGACCGGGCGTTGTGAGTGTTTATTGAGCGAAAACACCTAAAAGCTCCACGTGGCTCCAGCAGGGGGTGGTGATCCCTGCTGTACTCTTTCACCACAACTTTCTCTCACTCTTTCTTCTGTTGGCCTGCTCGCTTAGCCAGCGGGGTGGCGTCATTCGAAGGCTAAAACAATGCGAACGCATTGTGACCAGCGATGTGTAGCAACATCTGATGGTCTGGTCGGTCACATGATGATGATGATGATGATGATATATATATATATATATATATATATACACGACGGGCTTCTTTTTGCTTCCGTCTACCAAACCTGCTCACAAGGCTTTGGTCTGGCCGAGTCTATAATAGACACGCAGCGGGACTGAACTCAGAACATGTGGTTGTGAGACAAGCTTCGTAACACACAGTCACATCATCGCCTAGTATTTAAATACTTTCAATCAGAAATTAATATCCATGGTTTCACTTCGCTATTACATTGGCTTATTTCGTTGAAAATATATAAACGGTTAAAAGATTAATGCTTACCGTTATCTGGAATGAATTCAATATTTGAGTAAAAGTATTGTTAGAGTTAACTTTGCCATCAAAACTGGATGAGATTTCTTGGAGAACTTCATTTTCCAAATGGTTTTGCCACTACCAAGTAGAAATTTTAGAATAATATTTGCGATTTAATCTCATATTCGTATATACATTATACACAGATACAGCAGAACACAAACAAAAAATAAATATATATATATATATGCATATATCTATCTATCTATCTATCTATCTATCTATCTATCTATCTATCTATCTATCTTATCTATCTATCTATCTATCTATCTATCTATCTATCTATCTATCTTCTATCTATCTATCTCTCTCCCTCTCTCTCTCTCTCTCTCTCTATATATATATATATATATATTATATATATATATATATGTTATATATATATATGTATGCTTATATATATGCATATATATATATATATGCATATATATATATATATATATATATATATATATATATATATATATATATATGCATGTATATACATATATGCCTGTATATACATATATGCCTGTATATATAGACAGATAGATGGATGTATATATATATGTATGCTTATAAATATCTACATCTATCTATCTATCTATCTATCTATCTATCTATCTATCTATCTATAATTATATATATATATATATATAATATATATATATATATAGATATATATATATATAATATATATATAATATATATATATGCATGTGTATATGTGTGTATGTGCCTCTGTGTATGTAGTTTTGAATCTCATATTTTTTCTTCCCTCTGTGCATGTACACACACTTTAAGATTTATCTGTAACTTTAGAAATATCTTTTATGCTTTCATAATAACACCAACGGCGTGAGCGAAGTAGTTCAAGCAAACGCTCTTTTCACACCACACTTCCTCAAGAAAAAAAATCACAGACACATAGACAGACACAGACAGACACACACGCACACAGATACACACATAGACACAGACACACATGCACATGCAACTGAGCATAAATCACAAAATATTTTATTGAAAGTCTATTCCAGGAAACGGAAAAATGCCTTACCTTATCTTTAAACATGAATCCCATTGTGGCAGATGATACTTGCAGTGTGAGGGCTGACGCGATAATGGCAATGTACTGTTTCAAAGATAAATAAAGCCGCCAGTTATTTCATAACATATTCATCTATTTCTTCATCCGACAAAATAGTGGTGTAATAAATTGTAGTTATTTCAGACAAGAGAAAAAATATTTTCTTTCACTTTTTGATATATTCTTTTCACTTATGCACAAGGACAGATTTTCTTCTTTTCTAAGGAGGGTCTTCAGTTGACCGATTAAACTTACTGTTACATAACTCATTGTTCTCGGAGTGATAGAAAGCCGTATCAACTCCGGTAGTACTTGGAATCAAAACCTAAACTTGCGAAAACAAGTATCACATTGCAGTTTCTCCCATAAACATTAATAACGTTTCATGAATTTCGACTAAAATGAAAAAAAGACAAAACAACAATAAAAAAACCCAAAACAAACAAACCCAAAGCAAAAAATGTCGGTGGATAGGTAGAAGCGCAGGGCTTTAAACCGTCTATTTCCGTTTGCTTTTCTTTCTCAGTTCAATTCTTGGAGAGACTTCATATTTTACTGGCTTAGCCAGAGGAGAGAAGTCAGCGCTCATAACACTTTCAGAACCTCCGTGACTTAAGGAAGGACCTGACTCTAATATTTGCAAGATAATGAACTCTGCTAAAGGCCCTCAGGGGCCAGATGGTGGTGTGATAACGAGCGACGGGTATGTCTACCGCACAACAGAAACGGTTTCTTCAACGACTTACCACAAAATTTCCATCTACGAAAGTTCTCAAAAACACTTTAATACCCAAAATTATGGCAGACGATGTTTGCACAGAGATGAGAATTACGATCGAACCCGAAATTATGTGATTACAAGGCAGGCTTTTTAACCACACAGCCTCATCTGGGACCGATATTATATTGGAGTTAATGCGAAAATTGCCTTCTTCGTTTACTAAAAAATAGTGCGTTATAGTACTGAAATAGAAGATTGGACAAAAAAATTAAATAGGCAAATGTCAGAAATATATACATGAAACAAGAGTTGCCAGAAAGAGGACGTATTAGCATTTCTAGTTGAGTAAATAACAAACACAAAGATTAGTGAACCACTACATTGAAAGGAATGAACTACTTAAACAGGCTGAAATGGACTTATTATTCCGTTGGACTTGAAAGGAAGTAAGCTTACCAAAGCAGGATAATTTGTGAAAGAAATGTAACACTAGAAGAAATGTAGTTACATGGACAGTTCCATAGAAACAACAAAATTGTGAGAAATCACGGCTCATAAGATTGGCTCTGAAGTGGAGATTTAAAGAGAAAAACTGAGAGTTTCTTGGTTGGTCAAGACCAAGCTCGAGACATTAGTTCAGTGAACAAACATATGTATTCCTGCGCTTCAACAAACATTGTACTACCTAACTGATCAGCGAGTGGAAAAACATATAGCAGGCTGTAAAATCTTAACTCAGAAAGCGAAGTTCATGATAAAATCTGTCTGTTTACGCTGGTTACTTTGTAAAAAAACTATGGCATGTGGTACAACCATGAACCAGAAATGGCTCTAAATGAACCTGGTAAACCAAAAGTACTGTGGGATTTTGACATCCAGACAGACAGAACCTCTGAACACCCTAGATCATTTATCATTAAATATGACTTTTAAGTAGAGCTGTAAAGAACAAGAGGATGCTCAGCAGCAAAAGTGAAAGTAGTACCAGTTATCGGAGCGTTTAGTTCAATTTTTACGAAACTATTATACTCTCTGGAACGGGTGGGCATTAAAACAGATATCTGAGTACTCCAAAAAATCGTTCCTTGGAACAACTCACATTCTTAGAAAGGCACTTTCTGTCGAAGCTTTACGTTAAGGTTTGACAGTTAATACGAAGAAAACCAACAAAAACTAGTATTTAATATCCCGACTGGTCAGTGAAATATGATAAAGAATATCGAAACAAATGGTTTCTGTAGGTTATTGATCTGCTGAGTGATCACAGTCAACTTCAGTGATTTCCGAGCTATTCCGTATTTTGTCGGGATTTTTCGGTTTCATCTACTTTTCCTTTCTCGCATCAGTCAGCTTGGCAAATAATGCTGCATTCATACATCCTACCACATCTAGAGAAATTTATCTACCTCGCTTCTACCATCTGGATGGTATTTCATACTAACAAAATTCCCACAGAATAAGCATCTGAAAAGAAAAGAAGAGATACTTTCATGCTCTGTGCAGCTTTCTTTTCAACTTGCAGATGGTTCATCTGTTATTTTTTTTTTTTGCCAAGCGGATTTCTAGCATCTTTGCACAATCCTTATAAAAATTATTCCCCAGAGCATGATGATATTACAAGTAATATTTAATTCATAGAAAGTTTGGTTTACAGTTACTCTTTGGTTTACTTCCAGCTGTAAGACCCTTAATGGGGTATTGTCCTTACATTTGGAACAGTAATGTACCACTTATACAATGGAAAAGAAAATTTGCTTCATTGACAAGGACTCATCAGTACTGCAAATTCTGACCAACAGCTTGGTGGATAAGTCGCCTCTGCCTAGAATTTTATTGCAGTAGTTGACACTAAGCTGTTCAACTATATCGGTACGACTACAAAGATTATGGGCGTTGCTTCTCCTTTTGCTTAAATTATATAAAAAGGCGACACTCAAGTACACATGTACAAAACGTAAGTGTAAGCAACTGACTCCATCTGAAAATCGAAACGGTGTCATGTGTTGTGAGACCCAATTGTTACCGATCAAAACTTATCGCCAATTAAAATACTCGTACAAATTTAACTACTAGTTCAATCAGATACGTGAAAAATAGTTCACAATTTTCAGTTAAGAAAAGTTCAGGTGCAATAGATGATAGACAATACGTTATTTTTGTTATCGCTTTATTAGATTTGTATTGACGAAAATATTGCCAAAAGACAAAGATATATCAATGAAATATGTTAATTTTACAAGGTTCTGCAAAACGTAACTTAATACATATGTACATAATTTATATTATATATATATATATATATATATATATATATATCCATATACATATAAACATATATATATATATCCATATACATATAACATATATATATATATATATATATATATATATATATATATATATATAATATATATATAAATATACATATGTACATATATACTAAGTAATTAAGGGTTTAGCAACGAATTGCCTCACCAACACACCGAATTTAGAAATAGCAGTCAAAGAGATATAGCTATTCCTTCTACTAAAAGGGGGATCTCAGTAAAAATACAGCAATCTCTTTGACTGCTATTTCTAAATTCGGTGGTGTTGTGAGGCAATTCGTTGCTAAACCCTTAATTACTTAGTATTACTTAAATTTTCCTCGAATGGGGCTTTTACATGCCGAAATCTACTTGGTGTAATTGATAATTATTCCAAATTAATTAATTTCACCCTTTATTGTTACTGATAACCATATTTTATCCCAGTAAATGACCGCAGCATTTTGTCTTGGCTACACGCGGGTGGAAGGGGGCTGGTGACACAAACTTTCATTCACACTTTGAATTTCGTGGTACTGGTCATGCTTTGGCTCGCTCTGACACTGAGTTGAGATAATGCCTTCTAGTATCTCAAAATTTAATATACAATTATTCATAATTGTAGTATCCTGCGCCGATGAGAAAAGAAGTTTGGGTAACGTAGAATTTTCTAATTCTTATGCTTTCCTAAAACTTGATTTCGAAACGTACGTCCGTAGGTAACTTAAATTTGTATGATAGATTGCCGTCATTTCATTCTTCTTTTCTTCTTACCTGTCTGTGTTTGCCTTAAGTGCTGTGTTTTTACTGAGATCCCCCTTTTAGTAGAAGGAATAGCTATATCTCTTTGACTGCTATTTCTAAATTCGGTGTTGGTGAGGCAATTCGTTGCTAAACCCTTAATTACTTAGTATTACTTAAATTTTCCTCGAATGGGGCTTTTACATGCCGAAATCTACTTGGTGTAATTGATAATTATTCAAATTAATTAATTTCACCCTTTATATGTACATATATATATATATCCATATACATATGAACATATATAATATATATATATATATTATAATAAATATACATATGTACATATATATATACATATATATATATATATATACATATATCCATATACATATGAACATATATATATATATATATATATATAAATATACTATGTACATATATAATATATATCCATATACATATGAACACACACACATATATATTATAATATATATATAAATAATATACATATGTACTATATATATATATAATACATATATCCATATGCATATGAACATATATATATATATAAATATACATATGTACATAATATATAATATATATTATAATATATATATATATAATATACATATATATATATATAATATATAATAATATATTATATATATATATATATATATACATATATTATATATTATATAATATATATATATATATATATATATATATATATATCTGTATATGTATATCTATATACACGTCTACATATACGTACATATATGTAATATTCTTGATTTTAATTTGATTTTCTTCCCTGATAAACTGCTTTTGCCAGATGTGTAATGTAGTGTTTCTCTTGTGAATATTATGTATTATCTATTTCATCAACTAATTATTTATTCAATTTTGTTGACGACATCAAATATTCAGTCAAAAACTGCTACTGATTTTATTTAATTAACTGAAAAGATTTGTTTCTGGTACCATGTGATACAGAGATAGAGATTTCGTTTGTTCTTATTCACCTTATACACTTTAAATATTGTTATTGTTAGTTTTCAGTCATAGGTCAGATATTATTGAGAAAACCTATGATCAAAATCATTGTAGTCATGATAGTAGCGCTTGCATTATCTACATTATCTAACGTGTCTTTTCCTTATTTATGCGTTAAAGTTGCAATATATTGCAGCTCTCCATAGTTTTATATTATTTATACCAGTTCGGCAAAAGAGACCGATAGAATAAGTACTGGGCTTACAAAAAAAGAATAAGTCCCGGGGTCGAGTTGCTCGATTAAAGGCGGTGCTCCAGCATGGCCGCAGTCAAATGACTGAAACAAGTAAAAGAGTAAAAGAGAGAGAGTTATTTGAGAGCGATTTCGTTGATACTGCTGGCATCATTTTATATAATTTATACCAAGCTATGAGTCGCGACCCACAGATGGGTCGCGAACGGAATCTTAGTGGGTCGCAAAAAGTTATAAAATTACGCATTAGCTTTGATGAACTGCTGTCTATCGAGATAGTTCAAGACTTATGTTTTCAATACCAGACTTGTTGTTTTATCAAGCAGTACGCCTGAAACTATCACGCATTGAACCTGATGTTAATTGTATTATTGAGCGTAGCAAGAAACAGGCTCATCCTTCTCACAGGCCTCACTGAAGATGTAATCTGAAATAAATTTGTTAATTTCATTAATGTTTTTACTCAGTAGAGTTAAGTGGGTCGTCATAAACTGGTGTGATAAATAGTGGGCCGCGACTCTAAAAAGTTTGGGGACCACTAATTTATACAAACTGTTGAACATTTTAAAAAAGTTTATTTTTTTTCTTTGGAAATTTTTCGATGTTGTTGCTTAGTTCAGGTTAGGGTTAGAGTTATATCTAGGACAGTGAAGATGAGCTTATGACACGCAATGGATTTCAAAAATAATAAAAAAAAATAACTCACAGTAAATTCATACCGAAGAAAGCTTAACTATAAAAATTAAACAACAATAGTAAATATTTACTTTACAAACACCATAGTTTCGGCTTCAGACCCAAGTGTCTTCTCTCATAACCTCGACATATTAAAGCCTTGCCGGTAAAATTTAGTTGATGGAAACTGTATGGAAGCCTGCCAGAGATATTATCCTTGTTTTTTTGTCGCTTGGCATAAGATCACTATTTGTCTTATGAATGTCTTTAGTGGAGTTTACACTGTTGTAAGCATTCAAATCAAGGCCCTGATATGAGAATAGCTACCTCTCTCCCTCCCAACTGTCTCGAAGGTTTTGAAAAGGTATAGGGGCATTGCTCTTCCTTCATTGACCAAGTCATAAAAATGACCAAGTCATAAAAATAGTTAGGGTGTTAGAAACTGGAAAACCGGGCCCATGAGCCTGGCTAGGCTTGAAAAGGGCGCATTTATTTATTTATGAGTGGAGGCATAAATAACCTAGTGGTTAGAGAAGTGGACTCGCGGTCGAGGGATTGTGGGTTCGAATCTCAGACCGGGCGATGTGTGTGTTTATGAGCGAAACACCTAAGCTCCACGCGGCTCCAACAGAAGGTAATGGCGAACTTCTGCTGATTCTTTCTATCCCTCTTTCCTCCTGCATCTTGCAGCTTACCTGCGACGGACCGGCGTCCCGTCCAGGTGGGGAACCTATACGCCAAGGAAACCGGGAAACCGGCCCTTATAAGCCAGGCATGGCTCGAGAAGGAAGGACACTATTAAGTTGCATCCAACTCCAACATTGTCTTTCCGCTCCGTTTCTCTTGTCATCCAAAGTAGATCAGCCAAGCCTGCCAGCCCTGATCGATAAAACATTTTACTGAAGTCCCGATAATATTGTTCTTGTTTAGTCTGACGCTGGTGTGATTGCGTAGAACTAATGTCAAAGGCAATCGACTTCATACAGATTTAAATTTGCAGGAATCGAAACTATCAAATCGATCACAACACTTTTGAGAAGACTCAGAGTAATAACAGACCCATTACTTGTCTAACTTCTTTTTTTGTCTTATCTATAAAAACCAAAGTGTATGTTAATCAATGCTTCAAGATTGCAATATATTCCAGAATGGAGTCGCAATGGCCCAGTGGTTAGGGCAGCGGACTCGCGGTCATAGGATCGGGGTTTCGATTCTCAGACCGGGCGTTGTGAGTGTTTATTGAGCGAAAACACCTAAAGCTCCACGAGGCTCCGGCAGGGGATGGTGGTGATCCCTGCTGTACTCTTTCACCACAACTTTCTCTCACTCTTACTTCCTGTTACTGTTGTACCTGTATTTCAAGGGGCCGGCCTTGTCACTCTCTGTGTCACGCTGAATATCCCCGAGAACTACGTTAAGGGCACACGTGTCTGTGGAGTGTTCAGCCACTTACACGTTAATTTCACGAGCAGGCTGTTCCGTTGATCGGATCAACCGGAACCCTCGTCGTCGTAACCGACGGAGTGCTTCCATATTCCAGAATAACGTTGTTTTCGTACAAGTTTTTTTCTTTTAATATATATAGAAGTTTCGATGATGATGATGTTATTTAGTTCTAATTTAGCACTAATCGACCTATGATCAAAGACATTCTAGCCGTTGCCAGCCTGTCTATATACATGAAACAGCGATGGCGAGTCTATGAACTCGCTGCAGGAGTGGCATGCGAGCGATTTTGAAAAAAAAAAACCTCTTCTTGTAACATTATGTTATAAAAACTCATCTATCGGGTGCATCATATATTACTCTTTACTCTCTTACTTGTTTCAGTCATTTGACTGCGGCCATGCTAGAGCCCCGCCTGTAGTCGAGCAAATCGAACCCAGGACTTATTCTTTGTAAGCCTAGTACTTATTCTATCAGTCTCTTTTGCTGAACCGCTAAGTTACGGGGACGTAAACACACCACCATCGGTTGTCAAGCGATGTTGGGGGACAAACAGACACACAAACATATACACACACATACATATATGCATATACATATACACGACGGGCTTCTTTCAGTTTCCGTCTACTAAATCCACTCACAAGGCTTTGGTCGGCCTGAGGCTATAGTAGAAGACACTTGACCAAGGTGCCACGCAGTTGGAATGAACCCGAAACCATGTGGTTGGTAAGCAAGCTACTTACCACACAGCCACTCGTTTACTTTATCATAGAATAAAAGTTTACAGGATGATTGTCATATTTATTGACAATATTTTACACACACACACATGTATATGTATATGTATATATATATATATATATATTATATATATATATATATATATATATTAGTATATATATATATATATAATATATATATTATATATATTATATATATATATGTATATATATATATATATATATACAGCGATGAGTCCACAGAATCGTTAGGACGTCGAGCAAAATGCATGGCGGCATTTTGTCCTTTTTGACGTTCTAAGTTCAAATTTCGCCGAGGTCGACTTTGTCTGCGATCCTTTAGCGGTCGATGAAATGCGTACCAGTTGATCACTAGAGTCGATGTAATTGACTTACTTCTTCCCCTGAAATTTCTGGCTTTTCGCCTATATTTTACATATACTTACAATTCAAAATGGCCACATTTTGTTTTCGCCATACACCTTAATCTTTTCTCGACTGAAGTGCATGACTTATATTTAAATAATGGGTAAATGTATATGCCGCATCCAGATTAGGAATTTATGTAAAACTTAAGTCAAATACGTGTAACACTTCAACAACAAGTTTAGTTAAGAAATGAGAATTTAATGTTCTGGAAAAAAAAGTTTCGCCATCACTGGTTTAGGACTACATAGTTGAATATTTCTTTATTTTCAGATGATAAGATATGATTTGGGGAGATTTTTTTTGCGTTTGAAATAAAGTTAATTTTAGTAAAAATGTTTTCAAATAATACAAAATTGTGCATAGTAAAACTGGCATTCAATCGTTTTTATGTTTACATTTGAGACGACATTGATATTAAGTTGTTAGCAATTTTACCATTGTTAAAAAAAATGAAGTTGAACACCATCAAGAATATCACATTTTAACCTCTCTCTCAAGAATAGTAATAGATAATTAGGATCTTTTCGGTTTGAAAGGCAGTTTTTTCTAGTGGTGTCATATGAAATTGTCACCCATAATTATGACCCTAGTATCGATCTATTGCATTTCAATCTGTTTTAGGGTTAGGGTTAGGGGTGGGGGAAAGGGTATCGTTTTTTTCTTCAGAAATGTAAATAAACCCAATCTGTTTCTTAAACTAGGGAAATATTCATACGGCACAGAATGTTTTTTTACCTCAATAGACGTCATTGATTGGGTGAAATTGCAGAAATTGAAGAAAAAACAACAAATATCTTACAAACTATAGAATTTTCTTAGTAAAGCCAAGAGAAAAAGATGTTTTATAAACACATTCTACCAGTATACGAAGTTTAAAATTTTTTAGTTACCTAGAAATTATGTTAAAAACTGCCGTTCAAACCGAAAAGATCCGATAATTATCACAATATATTGAATATTTGGAACCACCTAAATTTCAAAATGAATAAAATGTAAGTTTTGTGCTATAGTAAAAAAGAGAAAAAAAAAAGACTTTAAAATGGGAGAGATACTTCGGAGGGTTTTAAAGAATAAAAGACATTAAATGTATAAATGTAATTTTAAATTTTACAAAATCTTTAATCCGCTTTTCTTTTTCAATACAGATGTTGAAATAAAATATACTGAAAGAGCGTGGATAAGAATATATAAAAAAAAATATAGATTATTTCTTTGGGGATTGTAATTGTCAATATGTGAAGGGAAATAAAGTCTTAGCATAATTATAAAGTTCTGGAATTCAACCGGGAACTTATATTATTCCTCGTACAAAAGTGATCTGAATAATCAAGGAATAGTTCAATATCTTGTACAGTCAACAAAAGAGAAGAAAATTACTTTACAAAAGTCTGAAAAGAGAAAGCGTTTTATACTTTCTGTGCTAGAAACTATTTGATATGCTTCGGATGTGCATAATATAGTTTGTTGGACTAACTACACGGGTTGTTTGCATGGATTAATTTCTACTTTATGTCAAAGATTAAGAATTAAGACACCATATGTATATCGATACACTTGTGTACGTGGAACTTAGGTGGTTCCAAAATGAATGAAAATCTTTGGAATATCGAGTTCTATTGTTCATAAAATTTCGTATGTAATATTTTTTAGCTGTAATTTTTTTCCAGTTTAGTTTCGTGCAACCACAAAATATCGTATTGAAAACGTTAGGATGGGAGTCCTACCTTTTACTTGAAATTTAGGTGGTTCCAAAATGAATGAAAGTCTTTGGAATATTGAGTTCTATTGTTTATAAAATTTCGTATTTTTGTATGTAATATTTTTTCTAGTTTAGTTTCGTGCAACCACAGAGTATCGTATTTAAAAGGTTGGGATGGGAGTTCTGTCTTTTACATTTTTTCAAAGATAATATTGATGCAGATTGTTAAAATAAAAATAAAAATTAAAAAGTTTAGATTAATAAATAATAAATATCTCCCTCAGGATATACTGTTACAATAATTTGGGAAAGAATTGTTTAAAATGATAGACACTATTAAATTTCGAAAATAATCGAACCGATTCCCGAACGACATAAAATGTATGCTAAGAAGATTTTATGGCAGTAAAAATATATTTGTCTCTTCTGATAAAAGGAAAATCAAATCTTTTACTAAATAAATAAGTTTATTTACAGCAATTCCGTTGTAATTCTATTACCGACAACTATGTATGTGTATGTATGTATATGCATATGTATGCATGTATGTATATATATATATATATACGACAGCTTTTTAACCGTACAAAACGTAAGACCGAAGAGAATAAGATTGTTAACGAGTTATCATTTTACTTCTATTTTTAGTATTTGATACTTCTTAAAGCATTGTTAATTTGCCTGTTTTTCTTTACAATTAATTTCATTGAATGAAACACTCCTTTAAGTTTACAAACGGTGGTAAGCCACTTCACCGTCAGACATCGTGGCCTACCACAGAATTGTCTTTATCGTAAACATTGTGCAGAGTGGCTTACAGAGAACGAGCCGTCACGACCATTATCCTTTATTAACTTTTGGTCTCAGCTTCCAACGATCTTATTGTCTGTGATTCTGTCACGACGTTTAACGCAAAAGAGGAATGGTGCTTAATTACAGTCAGACATCGTGGCTTATCTCAGAATTACTTTTATCGTAAGCATTGTGCAAGGCCACTTACAGAGAACGAGCCGTCACGACCATTATAATTTACTTGCAGTATCGCCCGGCGTTGCTCGGGTTTGTAAGGGAAATAACTATATAAGCATTTTTAGAGAGTTATAGCCAAAAAATAGCAAAGAAATACATTAAAAATGCAAAAGAAATGATGGTAAATGTTTTTAAAAATCGTTAACTCATTGTAGACACTTTTAGAGAGTTACTTCCCTTATATAATAGCGAAAAAAATGCATTAAAATGGAAAAAAATGATAGTAGATTATTTTAAAAATCGTAGACTCATCGTAGACGCGCGCTAATACCCAGAAGGGCTCGATATGAATCACGACTATAAGATACCCGGTTTTGGTTACACTGCACCGCAAAATGTGGGAGTAGTTAGGAATCTAAATCGTAGGAGACAGACACACAACTTGACTTTTATATATAAAGATTAACTTTTGGTCTCAGCTTCCATTGTTTGTGATTCTGTCACGACGCTAATGCAAAAGAAGAATGGAGCTTAATTACAATGATTTTAAGAAAATCTCTGCAATTTTACAATATTGTTGTTCTATTGCGACAACCGAGGCACCTTCTTACAATTATATGGACTGAGCATTTGGCAGTAAGCTTTCTTGTTGACATAGCTGTCCAGTTGTCCGATTGACCCAGCCACCCACACCGTTTTGTTAAAATACTATTTTAATAACATGGTATAAATAACAGCACACCACCCCTTTATCCCTTCACTTACTGAAGTCATTGGACCGTGAAGGTGATGGGGACATTTTTAGCAAATTATTTTGACTTTAGGACTTTGTCTAGTACTTATTTCATCAACCCGGAAAGACTAAATCTAGGGATTAAATTGACCCCAGTTCTTGGGAGTAGCTTATTCTATCGATCGTCATCGAAGAAAACTGAGAGTAAAGTCGACTCAGACGACATTTAAACCTATGATGAGAAGGTAACTAAATACTGATAAAATAGTTTGTCGGGTATTCTAGCGTTTCTGTCATTAACATTACTCACAATATTTCAGTATGTAGAAATGGATTTTAGTCGGTTTCACGTTGAGTATTTACTTGGATCAAAAAGAACCTGGAGATTATTTATTTAGGGTGTTAGTGACTGAACAGGCGTAATCTTAACATCATACTCAGAGAGAATCAGCACTGGTACAATCTGCCTGATGAATTTTGACATAACCTACGTAGGTGCAGGAGTGGCTGAGTGGTAAGTAGCTTGCTTACCAACCACATAGTTCCGGGTTCAGACCCACTGCGTGGCACTTTGGGCAAGTGTCTTCTACTATAGCCTCAGGCCGACCAAAGCCTTGTGAGTGGATTTGTTAGACGGAAACTGAAAGAAGCCTGTCGTGTATATGTATATATATGTGTGTGTGTTTGTGTGTCCGTGTTTGTCCCCCCGACATTGCTTGACAACCGATGCTGGTGTGTTTACGTCCCCGTAACTTAGCGGTTCGGCAAAAGGGACCGATCGAATAAGTACTGGGCTTACAAAGAATAAGTCCCGGGGTCGATTTGCTCGACTAAAGGCGGTGCTCCAGCATGGCCGCAGTCAAATGACTGAAACAAGTAAAAGAGTAAAAGAGTATACGCAAATCTCAATCACCGAGGCTATACGAACAAACAACTGCTCAAGTTGTCACGCAGTGGAATCGAAATCAAGACCATGCGATTACGAAGCAAATTTCTTAATCACTCTACTCTGATACGCCCATATACATTAATATATTATATATTTCTAGCACATTTACCCACCCCACCCTACCGAAACCATTTACAATTTCCTCATACCACAGCCTTACAGTTAAATTACCACTTCAACAGAAACAGCTCTAATAACAGTTGGTTATAATGAATACCATGGAAATGAAATTATCTTTCAATTTCACGAATGAAAATCATAGTAAAAGCCTCAGGGTATTTATTCATAGAAATGGAAATAGTAAAATTTGGGGTTTGAATAATTCACCTCTGGAAATATGGGTGTTTTGTTCAACATCCTTAAACAGCCCTTATTCAGGTACCATTTGAGTGGGATGGGTTACTCGACCAGAATAAAATTCTAACTGAGCCCCACCTGCAAGGTCATGCGCTGTTTATCTTAGTATGAGATCACCATGTCGCGCACATATGGTTGTGATGCATGTGCCTGGTGTACCCTTATCTGAGGGGTAGTCATGATGGGTATACTGGGCTTCGTATATTTAACCCCAGTGTCAGTTTGATGACGTGCACTGCTCTCTCACTCAATAATAATAATAATAATAATAATAATGATGATGATGATAATAAAAAAAAAAAGGTTTTAAGATAAAAAACAGACATCAAGCCGCTCCTGCAGCCACGATTATGTATGTATGTATCAAAATGTGTAAATATGTGTGAACATTTATATACATGGGAATAATAATATAATGTATACATCCTCACACACACACACAATATATATATATATATATATATATATTATATATATATATATATATATATATATATATGTGTGTGTGTGTCTTTATTGCCCACAAGGAGCTAAACATATTGGGGACAAACAAGGACAGACAAAGGGATTAAACCGATTACATCGACCCTAGTACACAACTGGCACTTATTTAATCGACCCCGAAAGAATGAAAGGCAAAGTCGACCTCGGCGGAATTTGAACCCAATGTACCGGCAGACGAAATACAGCTAAGCATTTCGCCCGGCGTGCCAACGATTCTGCGCAGCTCCACCAACTATTCTGTCTGTTTAGCCGCACACCTTTCAATGCCGTGTATGCCATAAGGTCTGCAATTCTAACAGAGGCCTCAAGACACTTTAAGATACACAGAGATCAGAGCGTAACTGCAGCTCTTGGTGTGGTCCAAATCAGATATGTAAAGCGTGTGGGTATCTTTTTAATACATTGTCAGGTTTAAAAAGTCACATCAGACATCAAGAGGTGGTCAAACTCTGCATAAGGAGTAGACAACCCCATACATACATACATACATACATACATACATACATACATACATACATACATACATACATTCATACATACACACACATACATACATATATACATACATATATACATACAAACATACATATTTATATGTTATCATAAACCTCTTGAAGAAATTGGTACACTGCTGACCATTATATATCCTGCCGGATGTTGTCCATTTTCCTTAAATATAAATATATATATATATATATATATGTCCCTTTCTCCTGTCTTTTGTTCTCACGTGACAGCTAGCCGCTGTTGAGCGCTCTTTTCGTTTTCAGCAGCCTCAGAAGCAACACGGATTTGTTCGTCTCCCCGTGGCCTTTAGGCACAACTTCACAAGCCAGCCCCTACTCAAATCGTCCTGTCGAAAGACCCTTGTCCTACGTCCTGGTTTTGTTTTGTTGTTTATTTTTTATTTTTACCGTTATTGTTTTTACGTTTTTGTATTCTTATTGGTGTCACGTATTCTGTATTTTTGTTTGTGTACTTCGATCGTTTTCCGTCCTTTCGTTGTATACATTCGAAGCTTTCTTCCAGGGGATCTAATGCGCTTGGCTTAGATTTCCCTTGGCGGGCTGGCCATATCGGAGCAATCTCAAGATTAATCAGCCGAAATTGCTAAGATGATCTGGTTCTTGACTGATGACTGAGGGCTTCGAATGTCCCGTCCTGTGGTTCTTGTGTCGTCTCTGTGGTGTTTCATGTTCTTGTCCATGTCTGTATTTAATTTTACTGTTTACCTA
>NC_042999.1:157687829-157722829 GCF_006345805.1 Octopus sinensis
TAGATAGATAGATAGATAGATAGATAGATAGACAGACAGACAGACAGATAGATAGACAGATAGATAGATAGACAGATAGATAGATAGATAGATAGATAGATAGATAGATATACAGGTAGATAGATAGATAGATAGATAGATAGATAGATAGATAGATAGATAGATAGATAGATAGATATACAGGTAGATAGATAGATAGATAGATAGATAGATAGATAGATAGATAGATAGATAGATAGATAGAGATAAGAACAGAAAACAGAGAAAGGAACTCGCCGTATTTGACTGTTCAGCTACAATATTTATGGATGCCCTTCTTTGTGTATTTGCAGGTATGTGGGCTTACATGTGCACATTTGTACATCTCTAGTTATATATGCATGTCTATAAGTATATGTATGCATGTGAAGGCGCATAGCCTAGTGATTAGGATGCTGCGCTCACGATCGCGAGACCATGGTTTCGATTCCTGGACCGAGTGTTATGTTGTGTTCTTGGGCAAAACTCTTCATTTCATGTTGCTCTGCGGCCACTTCGACATCTGATATGCGGCACACTGTACACCTGTACATGCAATGTCGATTTCATTGAGGAACTGGAGCTCTAACGAGCAGCATAAACATTTGATCACTGCATACAAATCATCTGCGCAGGCGAGGCTGTGTAGCAAGTAGTTTGTTTCATAGCCACATGGTTTCTCATTCAGTCATAAAAGAATCATCCATAACTTGCTGTAAGCAACATTTATTAAACGTTATTACTCTTATTTCTTTATTTTTTGCAAACAAAATGCACAAAAACCTACACGTTTACATTATGTTATATATGCAATAATAATAAAGGACGTTACCCTATACATTTTTACAAACCAAGGACGCTATATAGACCTCCTTGACTCAAGTTAGAGAAGGGGTTAGTATTATACACCAGGTTTAGGTTTTTCAGAGGTACAGCCGCCTAAAATTCCCCTGCGTATTATACTCAAGGGCGGACTATACTCGAGGATTTACGGTATATATATATATATATATTGGTAAAAACGGTAAGATAACAAAAGAAAGAAAGAGACCTCAATATTATGTAAATAGAGGAAATTTATCTAATATATATATAATATATATATATATATATATATATATATATATATTATATATATATAATATATATAATATATATAGGACTATCAGTTGTCATATATATATATATATATATATATATATATATATATTATATATATATATATATATAATATATATATAGGACTATCAGTTGTCATAAAAAAACCCGTTGAATGAAGAGAAGTTACTCCAGTACGTAGTTTTGGTGGCAGTCCACGGGACTATCACTCAGACGTAGATGCACACTGCATCGACAACAGATTGCATTCCCAGAATACAGAATGATACCCTTTAGTGAGCATATTGAGAAATGCGCAAAGCAACTACTACCACAATTTTTAATCTTTCCATTCTATCAATGTGCTATTGGAACACCAACACAAATTAGATTAAACAAGGAAACATTCTTCATTGAAAAATATAAGCCCAAACTTAACCACTCTAACATTCTTATACAGAGAAACTCACCCCATTAAATAAAAGGGACAAGAAATATAAAGCGATTATCCCCCTTACAGCGGAAGAAATCACTTATTACCTCCCCTTACCTGGAACTCTTTTTTACACTTCATAACGAAGACATAACACGATATTTTGAGAAATTTGAAAAGTTAACACGAAACCGGTAATTTCTTCAAAAACTGTATGAAAAAATTTTATAACATTCTTCTGACATAATGACTCAAATATATTTTCAACCTTTTAAAACAAGCCTTCTGTAGTTTTTCACTTTTTACTATTTTCTCTCTCTCTCTCTCTCCTCTCTCTCTCTCTCTCTCTCTCTCTATATATATATATATATATATATATATATATATATGTATATACCGGTGTAAACACATAAATGTGAAACAAGGTCGAAAAAAGAGTACTCAAATACCAGTGGTAGAGTAATATGCTTTATTTAAAGCAGCAGAAAATTCTGAATTTTCTGCTGCTTTAAATAAAGTATATATATATATATATATATATATATATATATATATATATATATATATATATATATATATATATATATATCTATATATATATATATATATAGAGAGAGAGAGAGAGAGAGAGAGAGAGAGAGAGAGGAAAATGAAAACGGAAATCCTAGGCAGTCAACCAAATTCTCGAACGCATTAATGATATTCAATCAATGTAATTGAATCATATATATTTATATACACCAACATAAATCATGCATGTATAGGCATAAAGATTCTCCAACGGTATAAAGAATAATACCAAACATACACAAGAATATAGGAGAGATATAATAGCATATAAAATATATAAAAATACATATAAAATCACATATAAATAAGGATTACATGTATAAAATTATGCGCGATAAGTGTAAGGTGCACAAAGCGAATGAAAGGTTGATAGGCGCAGGAGTGGCTGTGTGGTAAGTAGCTTGCTAACCAACCACATGGTTGCGGGTTCAGTCCCACTGCGTGGCACTTTGGGCAACTGTCTGCTGCTATAGCTCCGGGCCGACCAATGCCTTGTGAGTTGATTTGGTAGACGGAAACTGAAAGAAGCCTGTCGTATATATGTATGTTGATTCGTTAGCTACTCCACGCATTTTTTTTCTCTCCTTCTTTCTGTGTTTTTCTCTCTCTGTGTATCTTTCTGTTGAAGAGCGTAGGCTCGAAATGTTAAAGACTTGTTTTATTTATATTTCCTGAGCGCCATACTAATACAATTGTTCGTTTGTTTTCCACCTGCCTTCGTCTTTTGTTTATTTTCATAAAGCTTCCCGTTATATATACATATATATATGTGCGTGTGTGTGTGTGTTTGTGTTCTGTGTTTGTCCCCCTAGCATTGCTTGACAACCGATGCTGGTGTGTTTACGTCCCCGTAACTTAGCGGTTCGGCAAAAGAGACCGATAGAATAAGTACTGGGCTTACAAAGAATAAGTCTCGGGGTCGATTTGCTCGACTAAAGGCGGTGCTCCAGCATGGCCGCAGTCAAATGACTGAAACAAGTATAAGAGTATAAGAGTAAGAGATATAGGATTAAAAATGTCAATCTTCAAAATGGCAGACCGCCTAAATCGTCTAAAATTTCTAATACATCTAAGATATGAGATAAAAGTTTAAGAATAGTAAACAAAAAAGGATCCGAAAAATGAGGGTGTTACATCTAGGGTTGACTGCCTAGGACTCGCGTTTTCATTTTCCTCTAGTTTTTTCTTATTTCACATTGGGTCTCTACGAGCACTCCGTAATTAGTCCATACTTTCTATAATATACTTATTATATATACGAGCAAAACGCCCCCCCCCGTCCAATGGAGGTACTGAGTTGTCAAACATTTAAACCAAATTTTCTCAAAACAACTTGTCCGACCGTCCCATAGGCCTCCCTTTGAGAAACACTGATTTAACCTAAATTTGAGACACCAGCAAATGAAGAAATAAAGATAGACCTTTTTTCTATTCCAAAGAAGAAAAACGATTTTATTCACACAAATATGCAACCGAAGAGTTTAAAGTATCAGTAATGATAAGGCTGTTGACTGGGAGAACGGCTTTATCGATCGTATTCTCACCTAGAATCGATTTTTGTAATTTTTTCAAGACTTTATACACGTCCTGATACCGTTGGTATCTACATATCAAATTTGAGCGCAATCGGATGGAGGATACCTGAGATCCTAGAAGACACACACATAGACAGATAAAACTGATTTTATATAATAGATATGTGTGTGGTGTGTGAGTGTATATGTAAATGTGTGTGCGTGTTTGTTTGTGAGTGTGCATATATATGCCTTTATATTTGCACGCACACGCGCACACACACACACATATATAGACACACACACACACACACACACACACACACACGCATATATACATATGTGTATTTTTAAATTATAAGTATAATTTTTAAATACACACGCACTCAGTCACACACACAACGAATACATATTCACACATTTACACAATCAGGATGTATTTCCCTGAATGGTTTGTTAGTCTTAGACAATTTTTGTCACTTGATATTATTCTCTTTCTCTTTTAGAGTCGGTCCCAAATGCCACCGAGCGATTGTTTAACCTTTTCTGGAAGCGGATGTAATTCAAGAATTCATGTATGTACTATATATACTTTTATTCCTCTCTGTTGAAGCTACTCAACTCACTGTTGTAGCTTCTTGGGGATAAATAAAGATTATGTTTCTGTCCTGAGTACATGCGTGTGTATACATAAATACGTGTATAATATATGTGTATACACTAACATGCCTCTCTCTATATACATGTATAATATGTCTTGCAAACAACTTGCACATGCAAGTGCTACCAGTTAAAAGCTCCGTATACCGGAAGCTAGCAAGTTTATGGGGTCATCAGGAGAGAATGCGCGCCGTTTCGGGGCCTACCTCTCGACGGCATCAATGCGTCCCGGCCCCCGTCACTGATATGAGGCCCTGCTTGCTAGATCAGCTGGTTATCAAATAAAGCTCAATATCCTTCTAGCCATCGCTCATCGTCTCTTTTTAACCAAATCCAGTGGCTAGCCTTCTCCACTGTAGACTGGATATCAGTCATGGTGGTATTGACTTTACGATGAGTTAGGCCTAGCGATAACAACAGTTATACAATTTATAAGTATACACAGTATGTATATATCATCAACCTTTCGAGTGTTATGTAACTTATGTTGTATGGAAATCACCCATTCATTCTTACGTATACAGCCATTTACAACACACACACACACACACACACACACACACACATATAGACACACTTTAGCAGTATAACATCAATAGTTGAATATCAAATGAAATTCAATAGTTCTTATAGTTACGAACAGGTTTAATGGACATTAATCACATTAATGTAGTTCGTTTTGGTTTTCTTGTTTTCTCTTGTGTTGATCTCAGCTGTTTATTTTAAGTGTTACTATGAATTATTAGGTATTATCCTCAACGGGATTATTGCATCAATATCTGAGACGAAAAACGTATTTGTGGCTAGCAAAGCAGAGCTAGAGATAAAGTTGAGATTGCAAAGTTAGTTCATACGCCTCGTTGAAGCTAATTTACTTTGTTTTTTTTCACTTACCTCCTGTAACACTCGTTAAAAGAATCGTGAAGGTCACACTATTCGTCTTCTAAAAGCTACTCAGGGTTCATTTACTAAATCTCTATCTCTTGATAAATCAATTAATGATGTATACAAAATTCCTCAATTAATTGGAATTTTTCTTGTTGTTGTTGAAAGAAAACAAAACTTATTTTACATTTAGAAATAAAGTTACGAAAAGTTTTTAACCAATATTAATTTACATAATTAAAAGATTTGAGCTACAATAAGTTACGCAAGTGAGTTAATGGCGTGGATTTAGATAAATCTGGTAACCTCTTTTCTTACCTCTTTTACTTGTTTCAGTCATTTGACTGTGGCCATGCTGGAGCACCGCCTTTAGTCGAGCAAATCGACCCCGGGACTAATTCTTTGTAAGCCCAGTACTTATTCTATCAGTCCCTTTTGCTGATCCACTAAGTTACGGGGACGTAAACACACCAGCATCGGTTGTCAAGCAATGCTAGGAGGACAAACACAGACACACAAACACACACGCATATATATATATACATATATACGACAGGCTTCTTTCAGTTTCCGTCTACCAAATCCACTCACAAGGCTTTGGTCGGCCCGAGGCTATAGTAGAAGACACTTGCCCAAGATGCCACGCAGTGGGACTGAACCCGGAACCATGTGGTTGGTAAACAAGCTACCTACCACACAGCCACTCCTGCGCCTGGTAAGGAGAGATGTACTGAATAACTTACACAGAAAATAATTCACAATTAACTGAAACTTGTCATACAGTTGAAGAAAGAAAACCAAATCCTAGCAGTAGTTGTTAGCGACCGTCAAAGTAGGGGGAGGTAATTTCAAGAAACTCAAATTAAATGTCCCAGAAGTAATCTACGTAGTTCTGGGACAATCTGATCTTGTTGGTAGATAAGAGGCAGCTGCGGATATATTCAGTTTATTAAACCTCATCGGTGAATCAAAGCCAAGATCAAGTTTGTCTTGGCTCCCATGTATTTTGTTTTCTCTATATGTGAAGTATTTGTCGACTGACCAAGCAGGTTCAAGTTTGAGTATGCTTTGCCGACATCTTTATATATAAAGAGAGGTTGTATGCTGTCTATCTCCTACGATTTAGATTCCTAACTACTCCCACATTTTGCGGTGCAGTTTAACCAAAACCGGGTATCTTATAGTCGTGATTCATATCGAGCCCTTCTGGGTATTAGCGCGCGTCTACGATGAGTCTACGATTTAAAAAAAAATTACCATCAATTTTTACCATTTTAATGCATTTTTGGCATATATTAGGGAAGTAACTCTCTAAAAATTTATTAAATCTCAGAACGTAAAAAGCTACAGTAACACCCCCATCCTTTGTGGTTAGCCATATTGAGATGGCCATTATACTTTACATCTATAAAAATGCTTATATAGTTATTTTCCTTACAAATCCGAGCAACGCCGGGCGATACTGCTAGTATATAATATAATTGTTCGTAAGTTAAAATGTGTAGGATATTTAAAAAACTAGTTGTCACCTTTTCTGTCAATCAGTTTCCCTTCTAAGTATGTAAATTTACTTTTCTGAAATTAATTCCTAATATTTTGAAACCATAATCTTAAGCCACAATCATTGTCGAAGAAATGCTTATGAACCGAATGTACAAACACACACACACACACACACAAACACACACACACACATTTATATACATATACACGCATAAACATTCATACATCTTTACTCCCATATAAACTTTTATATATATATATAGGAGGAATTCCTACCACGTTTCGTAGTTTGCTACCTCAACATCCAGTGGCTAAAGACATCATAAGGAAGAACCACGTCTGATTTCGGCCCCTACTCCTCTACCGTTTTCGACGTGGCGCACACCCTTTCGGAGGTGTCTTTAGTTCTGGTGCTGAGTGTATTTCTTATCATATACATTTTTAAAATTATAGACGTTCACGCTTACAAACATAAACATATTTAAATCAGTCTAAGATCTATAAATATTCATATGTAATTTTTGTCAAATATTTCCCTGGTGAGATTCTTACCTATAAACATGAATCTTTATAAATTTATTATATGTCGGAATTGAAACAATTGCAGGATTATAATATTTATATTTATATAAATACTAGCAGTATCGCCCGGCGTTGCTCGGGTTTGTAAGGGAAATAACTATACAGCATTTTTAGAGAGTTATAGCCCCAAAATAGCAAAAAAAATGCATTAAAAATGGAAAAAATATGATGGTAAATTTTTTTAAAAATCGTTGACTCATCGTAGACATTTTTAGAGAGTTACTTCCCTTTAAAAAAATATGCATGAAAATGGAAAAAAATGATGGTAAATTATTTTTAAAATCGTAGACTCATCGTAGACGCGCGCTAATACCCAGAAGGGCTCGATATGAATCACGACTATAAGATACCCGGTTTTGGTTAAACTGCACCGCAAAATGTGGGAGTAGTTAGGAATCTAAATCGAAGGGGACAGACACTCACACAACTACAGTTTTATATATAAAGATTATAAACATACACACACATCCAATAAGTTGACCGTGCAAATTTATGTTCGTTACAAAGGCTGTGTTCGCTGCTGATAGTTAATTCGTACACAGCTCGCCAGCGTTTCATGACTTCTCTAACTGTTTACTCAGTGGTAATCTATATCAGTTTGACGAGATTTCGGCTTGTCATTCGGTGGTAGGGTGTCTCTGACTGACGAGGTGATGTCGAAATCACGTGATACAACAGTCCCGTCTGACCCTGCCGACTTAATTTGTGAAATTTAACACTACTGGTTTGGGGTTCGGTTCCACTGCATAGCACTTTGGGCAAGTGTCTTCTACTCTAATCCTGGACCGACCAATACCTTGTGAGGGAATTTGGTTGGTAGAAACTGTATGGAAGCCTAATATAATTGTGTATATATATATATATATATATATATATATTCAAAGAGCAATAAAGATTCAAGTTAATTTAAATGAATTTACTTGAATATGGTACCTAACTTAGATGCACCAAAAAAAACTATACTGATTTAACAATACAGTAATGTGGGGTGATTATAAGCGAGAAAGAAGCAACAAGAATGGATAGGTTTTTAGTACGATCGTTTCATACAAGGA
Organism: Octopus sinensis; assembly: GCF_006345805.1. NCBI lineage: Eukaryota > Metazoa > Mollusca > Cephalopoda > Octopoda > Octopodidae > Octopus > Octopus sinensis. Next base: position 157,696,148 of record NC_042999.1, read on the forward strand.
CAGGTTTTATTAAAAGTTGCAAAGATTACAGCATATAAACGAGTCCCGTACTCATCAGCTAAAATACATGTAAGTTCTCTAGACATCCTAGTGTTTGAGGCTATACTCATGAAGTAATGTAGATAATTAAGTAACATAAACAGATTTTTAAAGAACTTTAATGAACTTTAGAAATCTGTTTATGTTACTTAATTATCTACATTACTTCATGAGTATAGCCTCAAACACTAGGATGTCTAGAGAACTTACATGTATTTTAGCTGATGAGTACGGGACTCGTTTATATGCTGTAATCTTTGCAACTTTTAATAAAACCTGTCCTTGTATGAAACGATCGTACTAAAAACCTATCCATTCTTGTTGCTTCTTTCTCGCGTATATATATATATATATATAATGGCGGTGCCCCAGCATGGCCACAGCTCGTGAGCTGAAACTAGATAAAAATAAAAAAATATATATATATGTGTGTGTGCGAGTGTGTATCTTTGTGCTTGTTGCTCACTGAGTAACAACCGGTGTTAGTTTGTTTATGTCCCCGTAACTTGGTGGTTCTTCAAAAGAGACCATATAAATACCAACATTTTTTAAAAAGCGTATTTTGGGGTTGATTTGCTCGACTAAACTTTTGATAGTGGTATCCCATGGCTGCAGTCCAATGACTGTGTGTATGTGTGTGGGGGAGTGTTTTTATGCACATGCTCCTTATTTTCTAAGGCTCTTTTCATGAGCCGAGGCAAAATATTTTCACATAGATAAAATAAGCTACAACATTCTTCAGTTTCCATGGTTTAAGGAACCAGAAATGTACTGAAAATTTTAGACAGAAGAGTTTCTGCTTAAGAGCACATTAAACGAAACATTTTTGCGGCATAATGAACTATTTTCACAAAATTTTAGGTACATAAAAACAGATAATAAAATCTGAGTTTATGTATATTATAAAAACTGTTTATTCTATAATTCAAATGAAATTAATAGCATATTCTAATTATGTAGGGGACATATTAAATAATATACTTTTATATACAACATAGCATAATATGTTCTCAAGAAATAATTTACGACCAAATAGTACAAGATTATATTGTATCGGATCACTAGTTATAGGAGTGAAGGTGTTTGATTAAGAGGTGTGTGACTCACTGAAGCAGACGATAGATATAACTGGATGTCATTCATTGGCCTTATGTCTTGTCACAAGAAATCAATACCTCGCCTGAAATAAATATCCTGAAGTGTTTATCCTAGAGGTGATATGAGAAATGACAGCAAATGAGGAAACTATTTCACCAATAATTATTTACGCCATAGAAAATTTTGGTGTAATACATTTCCTATTAGAATACATCAGTTCCATCTAAAGTGCACTTCAACCGTAGATCGAGTTTATGAATGATAGCTCAACCAGCTGGAAATAGCAGCCAAAGTCAATGAATTCAATGGTGTAAATGGCAGAAGTACTCTGTAAGTGACAAGTATTTCATAACTTTTCAGCGTAGAGACCAATTCGCTTTATGGGAAAAGTTACTTGCCATAGAATACTTCTATATCCAGTTTGGAATTCACTTTTCATTTATTTTATACTATAGAAAGTTGAGTTGAAGAACGGTCAATGAACGTTTGTAAAATGCGTTCTTACAATTAACCGTTCACAAATCTGTTTTTCTGGACAATGAACTTCAAGTGCAAACTTTAAAAGAGAGAGATGTCCAGTATTTATCTTTTCTGTTAGTAATTAATTCAGAATGTACATACTTTGAAAAGACCGAATATATTGCAGACTTCTCACAGGAATAAAGTTAGTGTCATATCATTCGAGGAGCTTTGTGAAGTCAATGAAGATCTAACCAGATGTTATGTTAGATATGGAGAGGCTGCTGACCTTGCTATGGATAGGAGAGCAATAGCAAAAGCGGATTTGGCAGTATTGAGTCCACGACATCTCTCATGTTGTGGACTAGTCCGTTTTGAAAAGAAGGGCGTTGTTGAGAAAAGGATGAATTTCTGTGACTTGGGAACGGTTGAGAACAATGAAGATGTAGATATTTACAGAAGCTGGTGGATAACAGAATTCGTGAAGCACTTGATAAAAAAGCAACATCTAATTATGTTCCTTTTTGTACTGCGTTCAAATTCAAAACGTTGCCTTTCATTTAGATACCATATCATAATGCACCAGGAAAGCGCTGATGGCAATGAAATCAACTGTTCATCTTCTCTTTAAAATGTATGCATTTGTGGTAAGGTTAAAAGATTGTATTTTCATAGTTTTCATTAACTGTGAAACAAATCTAAATAACTGTTTCCTAACATTATCTTCCTATGTCTTTGACTTTAATATCACAGAGCAGGTACACTAAAGCGACTTCACTTCGCCTTTTTACGAGTAGGTGTAAGAGTTTTAAGGAAGACGAAAATGAACATCGCAACAGTTATATTAAGGACGTAACCTGGGTAAGTAAACTGAAATCTAGTCATTAAATTTGTTCGCTCGGAGCCTATCTTAAATTCTACGTGAAACTTGCAAGGTGAGGTGGACAAACTGATGTAATGCATTCCCGAGGCAAAAAATACTAATAAACAAAATGTTTTCAAATTGTTTTCTTATCTTCTGTTTAATTTCCTATAGCTTCTACAACAGTATTTACTCATTTGAACTAACATACTACATATTATTTCCATCTACTCCTCTGTCTTTCATTATCTCTACTGCATCCTGTACTCTAGATTTCCTAGAACAATCTTTGACCAATTATTATTTCCTCTCCCAAGACTGGGACTCTCTGAGATTTCCTCTTTGCCCACATTTTACATATAAGCATCAATCTAATGCGGCTTATATTCATGTCAGCTAAGTTGATCACACCATTCTGAGAAGGCCTACAAAGAGTCAAAAGTGATGCTCTCCTCTAATTCTTTTAGTTGAAAAACGAATAAAATATGAAAATACGTCTTTATAAATATTGGATTTCTTTTAGCAAAACACAAGAATCAATAAAGTCAATAAATGCAATATCATAAGAGTTATATCATCATTACAGTTTCTTTACAATTAATCTCAATTGAGATGAAGAGACAAAGAACATGATATACTAAAACGTTAAAATCTTAGTGATTATTGGTCTACTTAGTTTCATTTTCAAACGTTGATGACAGTCCTTATATTTTGAAGAACGACTTTAAAGTCTTTTAATCAATACAAACACGAAGACAATTAATTGTTCTATACAATAATAAGTTGAACATTTATAAATGATCTTTAATCGAAATTTGAATTTTTAACAGCAACATGTAGGTTTACTAATAATGTATATTTAAAATACTTTATAAATGCAAATGAAGAATGAATAAGATTGACAACAATTAATCAATGGCTTTATGCAGACACACTCCATTCATGTGGATGTTCCATCATAGTTGTCTGAATCGTATAAGTAGCACTTGAAACTTCACCATCACGTTCAGGTTAAAGCAAACAGTGGGGGAATATTTAAAATTCAAATCTGCTTGTTAATGAACCACTCATTAATTATACAATGATGAATCAACTTACAAGTTGTTCATCTAAGCAGACTTATTCAACGAAAGTTGTTTCCTGCTCATGTCGATGAGGTGTCTTTAGTAAATACGCTGATTGTTAGAGTTGATTTATAATCAACTCTACCAGTTACGATACCCAACCAGCTGTGAATGTGTATGTAGAGATTACACTGGTTTACTTAACGAGAAAAACTTCGTTGAAAGAGACTTAGGATCATACTTACAAATGTAAGACAGCACTTGCTTTCACTACAGACTGACACAATTGCCAGAAGTCCAAACATTAAGGCTGCACAACCTCCTGCAATGACCACATAAGCACCCAGTTCCACAATACTGGGTTCCAATCGTTGAAGCTCATTCACTTTGGTGAAAGCTAGCGATGATGCATCGTCAAGAATAATCCAAAGTCCCAGACCAATACTAATGGCCCCAGAAAACTAGAAAAGAAAGAATATGAATTAAATGATATGAAAATAAAATTAAAAAAAAACAAAAGGATTTTAGCAAAGCTATACAGAGTTAAACATTCTTTCTATAAAATAAAATAATCACTATTTCGTAAATATATATATATATATATATATATATATATATATATATATATATATATATATATATAACCAAGAAAAAAGCAACAATAATGGATCGGTAGTTTAGTACAATTGTTTATACTATAAACATTTTATTTAAAGCTGCAAATATTACATTATATTTGCTGTAATATTTGCAGCTTTAAATAAAATGTTTATAGTATGAAACAATTGTATTAAACTACCGATCCATTATTGTTGCTTTTTTTCTTGGTTATAATCACCCCACATAATTTTATGGTTAATACCATAAAGAATTCTGGTGCATCTAAGTTAAGTACCATATTCATTTGAATTCATTTGAATTTTAATTGTTTTGCTGAAATTATATATATATATATATATATATATATATATATATATATATATATATATATATATATAAAATTAGAAAAAAAACACCTTTTATCAATTCAAAATGAACAATTAAATTACACCATCTAGAAAATTACATATTAAAGAAATATTAAAATTACAATAACAATAAAATGTCAACGATTAAGAAAATTGCAAAAAAATAATGAAAACGTATATAATTGATAGAATAACAACACGTGTTTCGTGGCTATATTTAAGAAATGATTATAGTAGTAGTGAAATCACTTCGATATAAATATAGTCACTCATCAGGTTAAAAATAAACTGGAACAATAAAATAATTAATTAATAAATATACTTTAATATATTTAGTATTTTCATATATATATATATATATATACGAGATCAACGCTTGTGTATCACTTAAAGTATATATAGTTTGCGAGTGGAGAAAGCTTTCATCAACAGCCAGTGATTGTCTCACATTGAAGACGGGTATACATCCAGAAACCATGGTCTGTGAGTATCACGTAAGGCTGGAGATGGGAGCGATGACCTCCCTTGCAAACACTATACGGACATAGACTGTGTGTCGATAGGCAGCTAGAAATGATGTTTTCCTGGGCTAAAACAACAGTAACATTATCCTTTATAGGACCGCCGCAGGCTGTTGGCAGTAAACTTTACTATTCCGGACTGTTAATGTATATCTCTCACTGAGATATTTAAAACAAGTTCCCCCCTCTCTCTCTCTCTCTCTCTCTCTCTCTCTCTCTCTCTATATATATATATATATATGAATATATATATATATATATATATATATAATATATATACATATATATATATATATATGAATATATATATATATATATATATATATATGAATATATATATATATATATATATGAATATATATATATATATTATATATATATATATATATATATTATATATATATATATGTATATATATATATATATATATATATATATATATATATATATATATATATATATATTATATATATATATATGCATATATCACAGCTGCATCCTCGTTACACGAGAAAAGCCATTGCCAAGAAGACTTACTGAAATGATTCATGATTGTTGCCATGTGATGCCCTTATATGACTTTTATGCCCAGCCAAGCTTTTACACATTTTATTACATATTAGACAACTGTGCTGGCTGGCAGGAGAAACAGGTGCCACCATATGCACTCTCTTAACATGTCGTTTTAGACCTCCAATTGAGAGGCACACTTTTCCACATTTAACACGTTCTCTTGTGAATTTTAATAGTCACATCATTGTTTATCATGGATCGAGTTCTGTGAGAATTTTGATGGCTCACCAGGTTTGGAATTATTAGCATTTGAAGCTTCTTGGATTTCATCGCATCTATCACTCCACCAATTTTTTCTGCATCATCCGTAGCTTCCTCTGCACAGTTGCTTTTACTGCTTTGAAATATGTAGCCACTGTTCTTTTCGTTGATATATATATCGTGGCACTCCGTCGGGGGTTCCAGTTGATCCGATCAACAGAACAGACTGCTTGTGAAATTAATGTGCAACTGGCCGAGTACTCCACAAATACGTGTACCCTTAACGTAGTTCTCGGGGAGATTCAGGGTGACACAGAGTGTGACAAGGCTGCTCCTTTGAAATACAAGTACAGCAGAAACAGGAAGAAAGAGTGAGACAAATTTGTGATGGAAGAATACAGCAGGGTTCGCCACCACCAGCTGCCGGAGCCTCGTGGAGATTTAGGTGTTTTCACTCAATAAACACTCACAACACCCGCGAGTCCGCTGCCCTAACCACTGGGCCATTGTGCCTCTACACACACATACATACACACATACACACACACACACATACACACACACGCACACATACACACACACATATATGAGAGTAGCTTCCTTGTATTTCATAAAATTTCCCTCCTTTAAAATGTCCCTTTGATTACTAAACGTTGTCTTGCAAACACTTTAAGATAAGGGGTTACAGCCAGCAACATTAACTAACACTACTATGTGACATAGACTTATAATTAAAATAACGGGATGTGGAGTATTTTTAATGATTTAAAGGTGGAAGGGCAACATCCATGACCTGTGTGCAGGGCCTCTGACACTTGATGGCAAAAAAAAGAGGGAGAAAAAACTGCTCAACCAGGTATCAAGTTATTATCTGACTAGGATCAGGGGTTGATGTTAAATGGGCGATACATTCGGTGTACCATTCAGAAACATGTGCAGTCTATACGACATGCTTCAACAAAATTTTCGTTACAAGACATAGATCGACCCAAACCTATGGCAGAAGGCATCAACACAAAATGCCTTGCGGTGTGAGACTGAACATGGGACAGTGTAATCATATTAATCACGCGATCAAGCTAGCTCGCTGTGGCATAATAAAATGTAATACAGTGTCAACAAGATGATAATTATCTTGACATTTTCCTTATTTCCTACTTATTGGAGCATTTAATGTTTATACATCTAAGACAGTACATGGTTCGAAAGGTCGTTGATCCGTTCCTTATCGGAATTGCGCTGTGTTTGTGACCAGAATATTTAACTCTTAAACGAGCCTGCCCACTTAAATATGAATGGATACTACTGGATATAAACATCTCGCTGTTCTTAGTGCCAACACCTAATACTTAACAAATGCTGTGCCGAGTTCAATCCTCGTGAGCTTGGAGAAGAGATCAGAAAACAACTCAATATTCATAGAACTCAATATTCTCTTTACTCTTTTACTTGTTTCAGTCATCTGACTGCGGCCATGCTGGAGCACCGCCTTTAGTCGAGCAAATCGATCCCCGGACTTATTCTTTGTAAGCCCAGTACTTATTCTATCGGTCTATTTTGCCGAACCGCTGAGTGACGGGGACGTAAACACACCAGCATCAGTTGTCAAGCAATGCTAGGGGGACAAACACAGACACACAAACACACACACACACACATACATATATATATATATATATACATATATACGACAGGCTTCTTTCAGCTTCCGTCTACCAAATCCGCTCACAAGGCATTGGTCGGCCCGGGGCTATAGCAGAAGACACTTGCCCAAGATGTCACGCAGTGGGACTGAATCCGGAACCATGTGGCTGGTAAGCAAGCTACTTACCATACAGCCACTCCTGCACCTCTATGAATATCGGCCCTTCAGTGGTACCCTACAACCAACAAGGTCACGGGACTCTGATAACGACGATGAGTTAATTTTTTGTGACATATCGTCATAAGCAGCAGTTTTACGTTGATAGTTGATGTTGGTTTTATGTTAGCATTGTCAGACTGTGTTGAAATCCATCATACTTTCCTAACTGGAAGTTTAAATTTAGGTTTACACGAGAAGTCTTCAATACGATTAGGTAATTATTAAATTCCATTTTTAGAAAATACTACGTAATTTGCTTCACAGGTTATAAATGTCTGGTATAGATTTCGCAACAGTACAGTGTATCGACAACATATTCTAAGATACTAGAGTAAATATTCTAATGCATTATTTCAGACTTCATAAATCTTATCAGTCAGAAACTGTTTATTCTGTGTTTGTTTTAACAATAATAATTTAGCTTTAGTCGCAACGGAACTTGTGAGTTTCAATTCCTACAAAGAAACAAGCCACATTCTTATCAAGATATAAACTATCAATTTTTATATAATCAAAAGCCATGCTGTCGGAAGCATGTTTTATTCTTCTCATTGAGTATTCTGTAAATCTTCTTTTAGAGAACTATCAATGTATATCTGCTACAGGCAGTTGTAGACGGCTTTTGATATGATATCTGTCATATGCTGAAAGCAACTCAAATTGACTGTTTAGATCTTTTCTAATGGTGTTCAATCAATGGCTAGGTTATTATTAAATTCATCTTTTTTGGAAAAAAAAAAAAAGAATGTAACTTACTTCACGTTGTTACAAAATTTATCGAATATATGCTAGTTCGGTAAGTTCATTTGTACCATTGTAAAGAGAGTAAATTCGTATGTTTCGGTTCTTGCTTTTAATACGAGAGTGAAAGAAAAGAGGAAATGGTGATATTGCCTCTTGTCCAAGCGATAACACTACCTGTTTCAAAGCATTTCTCTTTCCCAGACGAGGACAAGACCCAATCAAAAACTTAAATTTTACACATCTCACAATCGGCAAACTAATCAAACCAGAACACACGGTCTCCCCATGTAAGTATAAGATCCTGTGGAGGGAGACCCATTATACTGTAATATATTGTTTTAAGTTTATTTTAAGTCTAACTTTTCAACTAATTGCGAATTTTAGAAACAGCGATTTATATTTCTTTATACACAGTTGTAATTACATATCTAAAGTACTTACATCTTTATATATAAAAGTGAAGTTGTGTGTCTGTCTCCTACGATTTAGATTCCTAACTACTCCCACATTTTGCGGTGCAGTTTAACCAAAACCGGGTATCTTATAGTCGTGATTCATATCGAGCCCTTCTGGGTATTAGCGCGCGTCTACGATGAGTCTACGATTTAAAAAAAAATTACCATAATTCTTTTCCTTTTTAATGCATTTTTTTCGCTATTATATAAGGGAAGTAACTCTCTAAAAATGTCTACGATGAGTCAATGATTTAAAAAAAAAATGACCATAATTTTTTTTCCATTTTTAATGCATTGTTTTGCTATTTTTTTGCTATAACTCTCTAAAAATGCTTATATAGTTATTTCCCTTACAAACCCGAGCAACGCCGGGCGATACTGCTAGTGATACATAAAACAGAAATTTGAAGAAAGTTTCGAAAAAGAAAATGCTACCTTGGGTTACTTATTCCGAAACAGCATTTTTTCTTTTTTTTTTCACATTTCGTTAGAATTTATCTGAATAATATTTCATAAAATGTATTTGTCCCCCACCACTGCTTGACAACCGATGCTGGTGTGTTTTGCGGTCTAATATTTTGAAAACGCGGCTTTGTCAGATGGCAGCTAACTTCAATAAGGCCTCTACTTAAGTACTGAGCTAACCTAAATACTCTTGAGTTAAATAACTGTAACCAACACATACCTTTACCAGTTTCTTCGGATTGCGAACTTCACTCAATCGAATACAGTTTGATATTTAAGAATAAATCTTAAATAAGGTTGGAAAGTTGATGTTAGATAGAAAGTTTAAAGTACATGTATTCATGAAATTATTAGCAATTCTTATAAATTGTTAGACAGTGATTGTCAATATTGACAATATCGACAATATTAATTGCACATAAATTGTCAATATTGACAGTTATCAGAAAAATGGTTTGAATTAGGATTTAATTTTTACGTGTCTATAAGTGACACTTTAAAATGATAAAAGGCAAGAATGTCTTAGAAAACCAAACAATGAAAGTTAATGTACATACCGCAATCAGCAAGTTGAAGAAGATAATAAAGCGCTTCAGCAAGCAATGGACTCTGTCGTGCATTTTCAGTTTGTTTAACAATCTATCAATAACTTGTGCTGTTCATTGATACCCAAGTCACCCGCTTGATCAATTAGTATCGATGAATAGGAACTGAAAATGTGAATAAAATCTCAAAGTAAGTATTGTCAGGATTTTATATAAAACAAAATAAGAAAGCAAAAATATCTTTTAAAAAAAGACGATAAAACAACTAAGCCCCACTCCACTCCACAAAATACGGCAGAATAGTTTTGGATGATTCTAGCTATTTCATCCTCTTTATTTTTTTACACAATGTTTTTTTTTGTTTACAAATGTTTAAAGTATACTGTGATAGATATAAAGGTTTTCAATTGAAAAGAAGCCAAATAATATATACTTACGTATGTATATGTGCGCGAGTATTTATATATCAAACGTAAATATATATATATGTGCGTGTGCGCGCGTGTGTGTGCGTGCGTGTGTGTGTGTATGTGTGTGTGTGTGCGTGCGTGTGTGCGCGTATATGTGTGTGTGTGTGGTGCGTGCGTGTGTGTGTGTATGTGTGTGTGTGTGTGTGTGTAATGTGAAGAAACAAAAGACTTGGTAATTCAATCCGCAAACATGACTACGATTAGAGACGTATTTAAAAGAACATGATTAAAAATATATAAATACACAGACATTAAAAAAAAAATCTATAAGTAAATGGATATATCAAAAATATATATGCGTATGGTAATAGATTTTAAAGAATCCTCTTCGGATGTAGACACAAAAACGTTAAAAATGTTAGAGAAAGACTGAAGTGGTGATGGAAACGAACTAAAAGATACGATGGGGAGCGAAGTTAAAATTCGGAATAGTTAAAGTTAGTTAAAGTAGGGCACCAACGGCCGTTTCTGGGTGTTCATTGCGGAAAAAAAATAAAGGGATAAAATACCCATTACTTGGCATTTCCTCCTTCTTCAGAGTAACGACTATTCGTCATTCGTTATTTCCAACATAGAAAACTCGTTACCCTGAAGAAGGAAGAATTGCCAAATAATGGGTATTACATCCCTTTATTTTTTCCCCCGCAATGGACACCAAGAAACGACCGTTGGTACCCTACTTTAATTTTTATTAATTTTTAATTTCGCTCCTCATCGTATCCATCACCACTTCAGACTTTCTCCAATATTTTTACCTGTACACGCATGTTTTAACGTTTTTATGTCTACACCTGGAGATTGTTTAAAATCTATTACTTTACACAAATATATTTTTAATACATTCATTTGCTTATAAATTTTAAAACATGTCTGTGTATTTATATATTTTTAATCTATCATGTACAATTCTCCTTCAAATCCGTTTCTAATCGGAGTCATGTTTGCGGATTGAATTACCAGATCTTTTGTTTCTTCTAAAACCAAACCTCTATATTGTGAGAGAATTTCTAATACATCTTCTTGCTCAAAACAATTATATATATAATGCATGTTATCTATCTATCTATCTATCTATCTATCTATCTATCTATCTATCTATCTATCTATCTATCTATCTATCTATCTATCTGTCTGTCTGTCTGTCTGTCTGTCTGTCTGTCTGTCTGTCTGTCTGTCTGTCTGTCTATCTATCTATCTATCTATCTATCTATCTATCTATCTTTCTATCTATGTATATGCATTCGTCCTTATATACAGATATTTGTGTATGTGTGTATATATGTGTGTACACACACACACATATATATATATATACACACATACACAACGCTGAAAGACAGCTAGATAACACTGTAATTGAAATATAGTGTAGAAAATAGCAACACAAAAGATGCATTTAATAATGTGAGTAATCAAAAATGTTTTAGTAATAATTGATATTGATTTGTTTTGGACTTAAAAGGATAATCTTCGGTACATTTTAAGAGCTTTGAGTAGAAATAGCAATGTGATGACCGTTCTTCTCCAAAGTAAATGTGTGATGTTGGCGAAGTAAAATGGCTTCGAATGGAGGCTGAAATACGTTACGGTCTCAGTTGGCAGAGGTTTTGCCTTTTGCTCAATGCCACGATTCCCTGTAATTATTTCCAAAGGCGCAGGCGTAGATGTGTAGTAAGAAGTTTGCTTCTCAACCATATGGTTCCGGGTTCAGTCCCACTGCGTGTTACCTTAGGTTAGTATCTATTTCTTTACTACCCACAAGGGGCCAAACACAGAGGGGACAAACAAGGACAGACAAACAGATTAAGTCGATTACATCGACCCCAGTGCGTAACTGGTACTTAATTTATCGACCCCCGAAAGGATGAAAGGCAAAGTCAACCTCGGCGGAATTTGAACTCAGAACGTGGTGGCAGACGAAGTACGGCTTCGCATTTCGCCCGGCGTGCTAACGTTTCTGCCAGCTCGCCGCCTTTAGGTTAGTATCTTCTACTATAGCCTTGGACCGACCACAGCCTTGGGAGTGAATTTGGCAGAGAGCAACTGAAAGAAGCCCGTCGTATATATATCTACGTGCGCGTGGCTTTGCATCTGTGTTTGTTCCCCACTACTGCTTAACAACCGGTGTTGGCGAGTTTACGTTCGGCAAAAGAGATCGATAGAGGCTTAGAAAAAGAAAATAAGTACTAGGGGCGATTCATTCAACTAAAATTCCTTAAGGCGGTGCCCCAGCATGGCCGCAGTCTAATGATTGAAACAAGTGAAAGATATTTCCTTATATCACGTAGCTTCAGACGTGGTTAAGAAGTTTGCTTAGAAACTTGATGTTTTCAGTTTCAATATGGGCCGATCCGACAAATGCTTTGTGAATAATCATGGGAGCTTGAAACTTTGCGAAAGCACATCATGTGAGCACGTGCGTGCGTGCGCATGTATGTATGTATGTATGTATGTATGTATGTATGTATGTATGTATGTATGTATGTATGTATGTATGTATGTCAGGTCACTTTCGAGTGCTACTGGTAACATGTAACCCAGTACAACCTGTTGCATGATCGGGTCGTGTGCGACTAAACTGGCAACCCCACCAAGCTTGCTTGGTGAGGAAGGTGTTTATTGGACACCCTGCGGGATGAAAAACAAAACCTGTCAAAGGGCGGAGGAACTCTTGAGAGTCAACGGCCATCCTATAAATGTCTTAAGGCTGTATCATGCGCGGGGACATAGAAATAATCGGACTGAATACCCGTTCGCGCGGTTAAACCATTGGGAGTGAAGGACTCCTAGCCTTTGTTAAGGCATCCTTCTAGGAGAAGGTAACTCTGGTAACTGGGATAACTCCGACATAAAACCTGCGGCTCAGTGGTTACCGATGATGTTGACTTGTTCTTCTTTTCGGATTATGGCTGCTGTTGCTTAGTGAGTGGGATTGACTCAGTGCACAGCCTTTCCTCACTTTAAAAAAAATCTTCTTGCACAGGCATTGCACGATAACAACATTGATTAAGCTTCGTGCAATGGCCATACTCGATAACGAGGGGGCAGCCACCATGTATGTATGTATGTATGTATGTATGTATGTATGTATGTATGTATGTATGTATGTATGTATGTATGTATGAAACTGATCTTTCTTGTAGAAGGCAAATGAAGGTTTCGCAATTTCTTGCTGAATAATCTGCACATATGATATGATTATAATGATCAAAATATGATTATAATGATGAAAAGGTTCACCATGACTAGTTTCATTAAGATCTTCTTGATCAGGGCTGACCTTGGGTGCAACAATCACTTTTTCCAGAACCTTTGGTTCCAAAGCTTTTTTCCGGATTACTGTTTTTTTTTCTGAACCAGGGACGGTCACCACCATGTTAAACAAATATTAATATATTTACTTAAATAAAAGCGGTAGAGTGGTTAAAGCGTTAGCTCGCCGGGGAAAATGCTTGGTGACATTTCGTCCGTCTTTAAATTTTGAGTTCAAATTCCATCGAGTTCGACTTTGCTTTTCATCTTTTCGGAGTAGATAAAATAAGTATCAGTTTCGCACTGGGATCGATGCAATCGACTTACCCCTACCCTTGAAATTGCTGGCCTCGTACCAAAATTTGAAACCAATGTATTTTCTTAAATAATTAAAAATGAAATGCAGTTACCTGTACGTTGGTATAAACGATACAAGTTTATTAATACTGTACTGTGAAACAGGCCCACACAGTTAAATAATCAGGCGGCCTCAGGAATTTCAAATGACTGCTCATAAATTAGTGTGAATTATAAGAAATTCCAGAGCACCAGTGTTCCTCAAAGTCCTAAAAGTCTATGCTGTACTTGTATATTAGTTTCGTTTCGCTTGGCACAAAATGTTCGGTTCTCGAAAGGAATAAACATGAAATTGTGATATTCAAACCTGACCTCAGACCATTAATAACGAACGTTTTTCAAGCAGGAGTTGGGACATCTTAATGTTAGGCTCTCTACCAAATTATCGTTAGCTATACAGTTCTTGTCAACAAATAATCATATAATTATGTAATATAGATGCAAAAACTATAGTAATTAAACGCTCCAATAATTTATAAACGTTATCACCCAACATTACATCGTTTCGTTGATTTATGATATCAAAATAAAGATTTTTCAGAATATTAAAAAGAAAATAAGTATGTAAATAAATGTTGCGATGTAATTATCTTCCAGGTCAATTATCTTTTTCCGATATTTTTCTTCAAACGGTTATTATGGTTATATTAGAACCAAATCGAATTTCGAGAGCAAGGTGGGCGTTTTTTTTTCACTTATTTTATCGCTAAAATTAGTTTCTGTCAGATTGTATATGGATTAATAAGTTAATTAATATCATTTATCTCCCTCACCTCACAATTTAAACTTTATTTCTCATTCATAGCTCATCAATTTCCGCATTAAGCACCTTGCGTAATCCATCCTCAAAACTGTTTCCCTCTAGAACAAGCATGGGCAACCTGTCTTGAGAAGTGGACCACATAAGACATGACTCATCATCAGGTGGGTTACACTACTAAGAAAGATTGAAGAAAATTTTTCGTTATGCGTGCCACTTAGAAAGTCTTGTGGGCCGCATTTTGCCCGTGATTGTTCTAGTACTCCCTTAAAGACCCGCGTGTGTAGTACTATAATCACGAATCAGCAGATATTTAAGCTGAATATTGAACTGCTTCGATCTCACCAGTTTGAAAGATCCTGGTTAAGGCATGTGTATTGCCACACTTTCCTGATTAAAAACACCCTCTCATCTTATCCCCAGTCACTACTCTAAACGTTTCACCCAAACTTTTCTTTTCTTCTCAATGAATGCATTTAAACATTCAGACTAAACATTATTTATATTAATTCCATTTATGCCTAAATTTCTGAAATGTGTTATGTTGAAGATGATAAATTTTCGACTACTAAGCTCATCCCCAGAATCCTTTTCATGATATTTGCATTAAGTTTCTCTCATTTCAATCTCTGATCATCATCAGATGTCTTATTCTTGAATATATGAATTGTTCCAGCAGGATTCGAAACAGAGACCTTTACTTTTAAACGAATGGTAGTGATGTTTTCTTCTCACTCAGATGTGACTTTGTCATTCAAAACTGTACTGCTAGTCATCGAAGAGTAGTGGATAACAATGATACTTCCTCCTTTTATTTCGAAATAAAGGTTCCTAGTTCAAATCCAGCCAATGTATGCACATTCGTACGTAACCAAAAATAAATACTTGCTAACTGTCTGAGCTCGAACAGATCGAAACAAAATACCAATGTAAATATAAGTAGTTGTAAATCAGGTAAGTTTAATTACAATTAGTCATACATATTCTATAAGACAATATTGAAGAAAGAACTAAAGATCCTTTTCCTCCTTTTCAGATAATCAATGAAAACTATAGAAAAATTCGATAAGCTCAATTGATATGAAGAGAGAATGGTGCTGTCGCTTTAGCAAGTTAATGGGCAAATATAAAATATAATTCTAATGCTTCATCGATGCCCTAGAATGTAAAACTCTCCTCAGTTCTGAGAGGGTACTGAAAATCAGGAATTAGTTTTGATTCTTTGGTTGAAGCAAGTGGGTGAAAAATATATACAGTTCTTTGGATAGGATAACAGACCATCTCAGATCAAATTTTCAAAAGCTCTGCTACCTATTTCCTTCACTTTTGAATTGATGTACATAAAACGAAGGTTCTTGTCCAGAACACAGCAGAATGTTTTTAGCGGATTAGAACTATTAACTCATGTATTCATAATCCAACATAATAGTATTTATCTTCTTACAAAGGGAGTTCTTTTTTCTTCTTTTTTTTCTTCTTTTTTACTTATTTCAGTCATTTGACTGCGGCCATGCTGGAGCACCATCTTTAGTCGAACAAATCGACCCCAGGACTTATTCTTTGTAAGCCTGGTACTTATTCTATCGGTCTCTTGTGTCGAACCGCCAATTTACGAGGACGTAAACACACTAGCATCAGTTGTTAAGCGATGTTGGGGGGGGGGGGGGTAAACACAGACACACAAGCATATGCACATACACACACACACACACACAACACACAACACACACACACACATATATATATATATATATATATATATATATATACGACGAGCTTCTTTCAGTTTCCGTCTACCAAATCCACTCACAAGGCTTTGGTCGGCCCGAAGCTACAGTAGAAGACACTTGCCCAAGGCGCCACGCTGTGGGACTGAACCCGGAACCATGTGGTTGGTAAGCAAGCTACTTACCACACAGCCACTCCTGCGCCTGTTATTCAGAATCGCTACATTCTTGATTAGAATTTTCTGGTTGCATCAAAACTTTGGTCATTAAAAGAGTAAGTATTGTTATCAAGTGTACTTATAGATTTTGTTTATTGGATTAGGCGTCTATATAACTGATTAGCTTTTTATCACATCTCTAAAATTTTGCATTGTATTGTTGAAATGTTATATAAAAATTAAAGCTCTTCACATCGTCTGAAAACAGAGCGTAATTGTTAAAAACAAAGATTATAATTTCAGTTGCCATCATAAATGGAAATGGAAATTCTCCTTCGTTGAGTAAATCATGTATATTTACTCAGTTTCACAAGAGGCTATTAATATAATTCCTAAATTCTGATTGGTGTTAGATTTTTGTGTCTGATTCGAGAATTAAGATAATTAGGTATGTTAGAAAAACTATTGACTTCATTTGGTGACCCTGAAGAGCACTAGCGTAGATAGCAAAGTCTGTCTCCTTGGTAACGTACATAAAAATGCTACAATGTCATTAAATATTAAAGAAATCACTGAATGCAGATTACTATTCATTAGTAAATATATTACACAAACGCGCGTGCGCACGCACAAACAAACACGCTTCTGATAGAATTCTCTTTTCTGTAATGTAGTATTTGAACGGTGACGGAGCTCCGAATAAATAGCAAGGCTGATGCGCTCTCTAATCAGCGCTTCTCAAGAGGATAGATGTTGAATACTGAATTGTCCTTAGCATATGACTAGGGATCTTTTCGGTTTGAACGGCAGTTTCTTCAAGCGGTGTCATATGAGATTGTCACCCATAATTATGACCCTAGAATCGATCTATTGCATTTCAATCTCTTTTAGGGTTAGGGTTAGGGTTAGGGGTGGAGGAAGGGTATCTTTTTTTCTTCACAAATGTAAATAAACCCAATCTGTTTCTTAAACGAGGGACATATTCATACGGCACAGAATGTTTTTTTTAACTCAATAGACGTCACTGATTGGCTGAAATTGCAGAAATTGAAGAAAAAAAACAACAAATATCTTACAAACTATAGAATTTTCTCAATAAAGCCAAGAGAAAAAGATGTTTTATAAACACATTCTACCAGCATACGAAGTTAAAAATTTTTTAGTTACCTAGAAATTATGTTAAAAACTGCCGTTCAAACCAATAGAACAAATAACTGCAAAGTCGCCTGAGCTACGAAGTTATAATATTTCGATTTTCCGATCATATCTCAAAAAATCAGAAGTTTATTGAGATTCATTGTTTGATTTAGAGTAGAACAAGTGAATTTAACAAAGTTTATATTAATGCAAAGACAACCTTCGATTACATTGGCATAAAAGAAAAGGATTAATATTGGCCATTAATAAGATAAACGCGAATTCAGCAACGGCTCCTGATGGTTTTCCCAGTTATTCTCAAAGACATAGAAGAAAGCTCTCACAAGACCACTGCAGGTACATTTCCCGAGTTTCCTCGCATGTGACAAATTTTCCAGGACTTTAAAAGAAGGTAATCCCGTGTCCTTTCCACATAAGAAAGAACTGCCTTGCACAGCTACCACAGCATTATGAACCGTTCAAATGTGGATGTGATGTATCTTAAATTTTGCCAAGGCCTTCGACAAAGTCGATTTTAGGATGATATATCACAAACTGAGTGGCCTTCGTATCACTGGAAAACTAGGGGAGTGGCAGCACAACTTTTTAAAAGATAGGAGTGTGATAATCGCAGTCTATGGTACTCTCTTCGAAGAGACATCAATTTTCAGCGTAGTCCCTCAGTGAACTATACTAGGACCATTACTTTTTGTGGTGGTTCTCTAAAGCATGTTTCAATCATACTGTCAGTCAATCTTACCAGCTATGCTGATGATCTAAAAGTATCACGAACAGTCAAGGACCCTGGTGATACCTCAATGCGACAGAAAAACCTGAAAGCAATATACAAGTTTTTTTTACAAAAAAAAAGCAAAAAAGCCCAACAATATGCAGTTCAATGTCACCAAATTTCAAGCACTCTGCTATGGAACCACGAACAGAATGTAATATGATAATATGAAAGAGCAGAGCGTATTGCAGTCCTGGAGTCAGAGTCGGTGCGTGACTTAGGAATCCACATGAATGGCGATGCGTCATTCCGTGCGTATAATACTAAGATGGCAACAATCTACAGGTGACCGACTGGCTGGCTTAATTCTAAGATCATTCAGAACATGGAAAATGGAAACCATTTGCTCCTATGGAGAGAACATTCGTTCGCAGTCGTCCGGACTACTGCTACCAATTATGGTCGCCACAAAGCGTCAAACTAACAACTCAACTCTGGGTAATCCGTTTAAGATTGCCTCGGTGCAACAGATGAGCTCCTAGGAGAGGCTAAAGAACGAAGGCGCTTCTCCCTAGAGAGGAGATGCGAAGAATATGCAGTGGTATATAAATGCAAGATCCTGGGAAGTCTAGCACCCAACTTTGGGATTGAAAGCTATAGAAATCACTAGGTGTCACTCCATTGTTCAAAACATCATAAACTCTCCAACCAGGGTCACACATTTTTGATACCTTACCAAAAGGCCTTAGAAATCTACGAAGGGCAGATGCGGATGTATTCAAAGAAGATATAGTCAAAATTTAACCCGAGATACGTTTGAACCAGCATCACAGAAACAAAGAGCAGTTTTGTTCATCTCGCTACTTCACCAAAACCGATTTCTGAGATAGGATCAGGAAATGAGTCTAAAATAAACAAGCATTAACGCGAATGGGAGTGTCCCAGCATGGTGACAGCTTCTGGCTGAAACCAGTAAAAGAAGAAAAGAATATTTTACAGAGCGCAGGAGTGGCTGTGTGGTAAGTAGCTTGCTTATGAACTACATGGTTCCGGGTTCAGTCCCACTGCGTGGCATCTTGGGCAAATGTCTTCTACTATAGCCTCGGGCCGACCAAAGCCTTGTGAGTGGATTTGGTAGAAGGAAACTGAAAGAAGCCTGTCGTATGTATCTATCTATCTATATATATATATATATATATATATATATATATATGTGTGTGTGTGTGTGTGTGTGTTTGTGTGTCTGTGTTTGTCCCCCTAGCATTGTTTGACAACCGATGCTGGTGTGTTTACGTCCCCGTCACTTAGCCATGATATCTTATTAAAAAAGTATTTATATATAAAGACGAATATCTCATTAATGTTATAGCAATATATCAACGGTTCGTCAAAAAGAGACCGATAGAATAAGTACTGGGCTTACAAAAGAATAAGTCCCGGGGTCGATTTGCTCGACTAAAGGCGGTGCTCCAGCATGGCCGCAGTCAAATGACTGAAACAAGTAAAAGTAAGTAAGTAAGTAAGAGCATGCTTATATAGAAAAGTTTCACAATAGTTACCATGGAAATGATTAAGAACTGAAATACGCCCAAATAGTTCTGAATAACCAGGTCGAGAAAGAAATGGAAAACCAGCTGAAGAGTGCTGCGATGCATAGTTCATTGCTCGTGCTTTCTCACGTTGCATGCGTTCTCTTTTCACTTTTGACGTCAGGAATGCAGTGACTAAATACTACAGCAGTTGGAAGCTTGTAACCATAGGAGCTATTGTTCACAAATCTTTATATATAAAAGTGAGGTTGTGTGGTGTCTGTCTCCTACGATTTAGATTCCTAACTACTCCCACATTTTGCGGTGCAGTGTAACCAAAACCGGGTATCTTATAGTCGTGATTCATATCGAGCCCTTCTGGATATTAGCGTGCGTCTACGATGAGTCTACGATTTAAAAAAAAATTTACCATCATTTTTTCCCATTTTAATGCATTTTTTCGCTATTATATAAGGGAAGTAACTCTCTAAAAATGTCTACGATGAGTCAACGATTTAAAAAAAAAATTTATTTTTAATGCATTTTTTTGCTATTTTTTGGCTATAACTCTCTAAGAATGCTTATATAGTTATTTCCCTTACAAACCCGAGCAACGCCGGGCGATACTGCTTGTTGTGATATAAAATAAATTTAATAAAATAAATAGTCAGGAAAAAAGTATTAAACCTTACGTTTCACATAACTTCACAAAAACCCTACAGGTTACCAAATTTCAGATATTATTTTGGTGATAACAGCTCTCAAAGCTGTTGCAGTATATCAGAATACAATATTGCGTTAACGTGTTGCGAAGTCATGATATCTTATTAAAAAAAGTATTTATATATAAAGACGAATATCTCATTAATGTTACAACAATATATCAACTTATGATATTCCTTCGACTCTGGAGATATAAATCAAAAACTAGATATCTTACCAATAATATAGCTGTACATCGATTCCTCATATTCTTAGCAAAACAGTAGTATATATAATTTCGATACTTGTACGATTCAATAGGCAACGATCATAATTCTCCCCAAATGGTGTACGCTATTAACTTTGTAATACAAATGGCAGTGACAGCTCTTTAAAGTGATATGCAAGGGAAAAGTTTGCCAGCCTAAGGTCAAAACTGAGCCTGGTTAAAAAAGCAAAGAACATAAAACTATTGCAGTTTAAACCTTAGTTTAGAGTCCTATCAATCGGCTCAGTTCACCGAGTCATCTGTATCAGATGCAAAATGTGGTTACAACTACGGACAGAATTCGATGGCTGTGCTTTTGTTATGTATTTTTATTCATCTTTTATCATTCTTCACATGATGACTACATGAGTTAGGTCGCGTCATGCTACGAGTTTCGTTAGGAAAATAATTCGATGACTCCTGTTCCTTTTCCTGGTATGTTTAGACGTTTGCTTCATTGTTAAAAGTTCTGCTTTTGTTGTTACTCATTTTAATAATTCTGCTTAATACTAACACCCACTGCTCATGCAGTAAACTGGACCAATGAGGGAGAAAAGCTTTTGTCGGTCAACAAACTCCCGGATTAATTAATACCAGCATCAGTTACCTGTCAAGTAACACAGCAAAAATAACGAAAATCATTGGTTAATGAATTTGAAAATCGATCCTTAATTACAGTGAATGGAAATGGTGCGAAAGCTTAATTAATAACAAGCTGTGATTGTTTAACCACGAGCTTGAGTACATTTATTATAAAAGGCATTCAAATCATGAACCTTCTTCGTCTTTGCTCCTCGGGATTTGTGAATTCCAGACAATATTATCGGATGTATTGTTTCTTAACCCGCCGGTGGTGCAGTGGGGTATCTCATATCCCAGGTGATGTTTATATCTTACATTTGGCAGTAGTGATAGTGCTATCCGTCCATGTAATTTCTTGGAACACTCCACTGAGTTAATCCACAACTCCACTCAGTTACTTGCTGAGTGATGAGAAGTGTACACACGTGTCATTTGTGTCCGGGGTTGTGCATATCCCACCATACCATCCACTGTACTATTTATTTTTTTGTTTTCTTTTCTTTATTATTGTTTATTTTACTCATTTTTATATCTGAGAGGCTGATTATTTCTCGCATAAAATTATATATATTATTGTCAATTGACCAACAATTTTTTTTGGCTGTGGATCTAATTTGTTTCATTCACAAAATCAGCCGAATTTAATTTTGTTCAGATTGTTTTCAAATCTGGTGTATCGATGCAGTTCTGAATGGTGATTACGCTCAACTAATTACTTTATCTCGTAAAGTAAGAATCTGATGTTATTTGGAATCAAAGTTTGGAAAATTTGGGTAATTTTAGCCAATCAACAGACAGCGAGGCATTAACAGCTAGTTATCATGATAACCGCACGTTGTGTTGATTCTTCACACAACGAGATTCACTTCACCAGCACGTTTTGTTTGTGTATATCACTGGTTTTTTGTAATTTTTCTGAAAAATTTATATTTATCAATTAGAATTTTATTGTAGATATTTTTCGTCCATTGTCCTAGTATTTTACATTTTTTCATATATTGTTGATAATATATTTTACATATATTAGGCGTAGGAGTGGCCGTGTGGTAAGTAGCTTGCTAACCAACCACATGGTTGCATGTTCAGTCCCACTGCGTGGCATCTTGGGCAAGTGTCTTCTGCTATAGCCCCGGGCCAACCAATGCCTTGTGAGTGGATTTGGTAGACGGAAACTGAAAGAAGCCTGTCGTATATATGTATATATATATATGTGTGTGTGTGTGTGTGTGTGTGTGTATGTGTGTCTGTGTTTGTCCCCCTAGCATTGCTTGACAACCGATGCTGGTGTGTTTACGTCCCCGTCACTTAGCGGTTCGGCAAAAGAGACCGATAGAATAAGTACTGGGCTTACAAAGAATAAGTCCCGGGGTCGATTTGATCGACTAGAGGCGGTGCTCCAGCATGGCCGCAGTTAAATGTCTGAAACAAGTAAAAGAGTAAAGAGTAATGAGAGCATATTTCGCGACGTTTTTCTATGGCGCAGTTCCAGTCCCATCCATCAAGAGATCACGTTCCTGTAGAAGAAGCCTGTTTGACCAGCAGAAGCCGAATGCCACTCAAAGAAAGGATTGTTGATCAGTAACATTGCAGAAGGATTGAAAAGCGTCTTGAACGAATTCCACCTGTGGGGCGCAATCTCAATGATTATTGCTGATACGACGAGTGTGAATACAGGACGAACGAGTGGGGTAGTGGTTAAATTGCAGAGAATGTTCTTTAGCAAAAGCTATGACAAGTCACAATTCGTGAGCTGCCAACACCATGTCTTGGACAGAATCCTGTACACTGTTATGGATGAGGAGCTAGCAGGCGCAAGCAATTCACCCAACATCGAATATTTTCTTGTCAAAGAACTCATGACAAGTTATGAAGAACTCCAAAACTCCTTCCAGGATGGAACTCATGTCATTGAATATCAAGTTGGTTGGAGAGATGATAAGAAGTTTCTGTTCCACTTAACATGTGCCTTCAAGTTCTTCCATGAAAAAGGAGAAATACCTTTCATCAAGTTTCAAAATATTCCGATCATTCAGAACTGCATCGATACACCAAATTGGGAAATAATCTGAGCAAAATTAAAGGGGGCTGATTTTGTGAAAGAAATAAACTAGATTTTTTTGTTGTTATTAGATGCAGAGACAACCTTCGATTACATTGACATAAAAGAAAAGGATTAATATTGGCCATTAATAAGATAAACGCGAATTCAGCAACGGCTCCTGATGGTTTTCCCAGTTATTCTCAAAGACATAGAAGAAAGCTCTCACAAGACCACTGCAGGTACATTTCCCGAGTTTCCTCGCATGTGACAAATTTTCCAGGACTTTAAAAGAAGGTAATCCCGTGTCCTTTCCACATAAGAAAGAACTGCCTTGCACAGCTACCACAGCATTATGAACCGTTCAAATGTGGATGTGATGTATCTTAAAGTTTGCCAAGTCCTTCGACAAAGTCGATTTTAGGATGATATATCACAAACTGAGAGGCCTTCGTATCACTGGAAAACTAGGGGAGTGGCAGCACAACTTTTTAAAAGATAGGAGTGTGATAATCGCAGTCTATGGTACTCTCTTCGAAGAGACATCAATTTTCAGCGTAGTCCCTCAGTGAACTATACTGGGACCATTACCTTTTGTGGTGGTTCTCTAAAGCATGTTTCAGTCATACTGTCAGTCAATCTTACCAGCTATGCTGTTGATCTAAAAGTATCACGAACAGTCAAGGACCCTGGTGATACCACAATACGACAGAAAAACCTGAAAGCAATATACAAGTTTTTTTTTGCAAGGCCTTTGACAGATGATATGTCACAAACTGAGAGGCCTTCGTATCTGAATGCCATAAAAGTGAGAAATCTTTCCTTTCAGATTCACAATGGATTACGAGAGACAAATGGAAAAATTGAGAGATGGTTGAGAGAGAATTTGACATAGGAAAATCAGGATCATCTCTTGATGAAGAATCAAATGAAGAAGAATATGAAGAGGAAGAGGAAGGAGAGTATAACCCGAGGAGGAAACAACAGAAGAAGAAAAAATGACAGATGAAGAGGGAGGAACTGAAGTAGATAGCATGTTGCAGACTTCACCTGAAGATCTTTTAGAAGAAACAGATGAAGCTAATAATGAAGATGAACAGCAGAGAAAATAGGAACCCAAATAGGTTGGATTTTGGCAATCAAAATATATTTTAGCTACATCTGGATGTGTGTAGCTTCTTTTTTGATGACATTTTCATGTATTATTTACAAAAAAAAGAAAGAAAAAATAGAAACTGCACGTATAACTTAGAAGCAGCGCTGCGGATGTGCCAACACACACGGGCTTGAGACATGGTCGCCCTCGCGCACTTCTCATGAGGAATTCCAGAAGGAGCTTCGTAAGACCACTGCAGAGACGCTTCCGGAAAAAAATTCAGTAACTGTTGGAAAACCGATTGTAGCAGTGACTCGAACAATTCCTAGCGATATCTGAAGAAGGAAATTTTGTATCCCGAAATATTTTTATTATATCAGACTATGGATAATTAAATTATAACAGTTATTAAAGTCCATTGTTGTTACTGTAGTGCGTTGTTGCGCCATTCAAGACACATTATTTTTTACAAACAATACACAATGCTTCAAGCGAACTACGATACTCTCCTATATATATATATATATGTGTGTGTGTGTGTGTATGTGTGCATGTATATATATATATATATATACATATATATGATATATATATATGAATGAATGTATACATATATGTATACATATATATATATACCTACATATATATTATATATATATATGTACATATATATACATACATACATACATACATACATACATATATATATATATATATATAATATATATATATATATATATTATATATATATATATACATATATACACACACACACATATATATATATATATATATATATATATATATACATAAACATATATGTGTGTGTGTGTGTATGTGTGTGTGAATATGTGTGTATATGGATGTGTCCGTGCGTGAGCGTGTGTTTGTGTATATAAATATAAAAAGGTGCGTCGACATATTTTCTTCTACACCAAGCGCAAAACGATTCCATTCGATAAACAGATTTGAATTTATAAAGTAAGAATCAAATAATGAGTTTGCTATAATCAACAACATTCTCCAAAGGCCATGAGCTTGAATTATAAAATATCTGTTTCGATCTGTTAAGCTGGTATATTTTTGACAAATTCCATTGCTCAATATATGACGTTGGTCTCTCGTAGGTACCATTTGTATAGTAGAAATGAACTCATTAGTACATGATAACTAAACACTCATTCCTATAAAAGAGCTATAACTCTTTAAAATGGCGAATTATATCAAATAAAAGGAATCCTAACATCTAAGACCATAAAAACATAATACAGTGAGACTGCGAAGCTATTAGAAATTACGATATTTATACCTAGGTGCATGGCTTAATTATTAGGGTATTTGGCTCGCGATTCTAAGGCCGTGTGGTCGATTCCCTGCTGCGCAGATGTGTTTCCCGTTGATTCAGTCCACTAAATCGTCAAAAACGAATGGTACCTGTATTACAAAGGTCAGCCTTGTTACGCTTTGTGTCGCGTTCAGTTTCCCCGAGAGCTACGTTATAGGTACGCGTGTCTGTAAAATGCTCTGCCACTTGCACATTAATTTCACGAGCAGGCTGTTCTGTTGATCGAATCAACTGGAACACTCATCTTTGTAACCGAGGGAGTGCCAGAGCAGGCCAAGCCAAGCCAAGCAGAAGTGGGCTCATCCAGTGTACAAGGACTCATCACTAATGACTTCTATTGGTCTTGAATAAATTCAGGAAACAGTTCACTGCAGTAACTTTTCACGGTCTGCAATGCTGGGTAGTTTCTGTTGCAGAATGTTGTGACCTACTCTGTGGAAAGCTTTATTAAAGACAAAATAAATGACATCGGTGGAGGAACCCCTTTCCAGAGCATTTAGAATTCCATCAAAGTGATGCAGAAGCTGCTCTTTATGCAGCCTCTGCCATTAGGAAAACCGTGCCTGTTAGAATATCAGGAAACAACTTTTTTTCCGGAAGGTAATTACTTTTGATCTCATAAAAAGCGCAAATATAATAGAAAGGTTTATCATATCATCTTTCATTCGTCGTT
>NC_042999.1:157730329-157757829 GCF_006345805.1 Octopus sinensis
TAAGCTTTGCTCTTGTCACTGACTCGTCCGCATATGCAAACAATAATGATAATAAGCCTGTCTGATGGTTACAGAGTCATGGGGCCAGAGTTTATCCGAATTTTCAAGAAGTTTAATCAGAAGGTACAAGTCTTACCCCTGCCAATCGCAGGATTGAACCTTAGGTGCCATAACTACTCCTTTTCAACTGAGTCTAGCGAAGCAACGTAAAATGAAGTCCTTTGCTTTACAGACACAACCCATCGTCTGGGTCAAGAATCGAACTCACGACATATGATGATGAGGCTAACTCAATCTATTACGTCACTAATTTTCACTATATAAAAGTTGTAGCCGCATTAAAGTGCCTGCTTTTGACGATCGGAATGAAGACATGGTTTGGCATAGCCAAAAGCCTGCTCCTCTATTCTGTGGCACTCAGTGATCAGCAAAAGTATAAAGACATTTATTGATTTGCTTCTTTGAAATACAACCCATTTCTGAAAGTGTGAATAGGTACACCACCGACTGATATTTATTTTATTGATCTTATCGTATTTATTTAATTGATTACAGAAATGATCGATAGGAGACAAAATCGACCCAACCGGGAAATACATATAAGCTATCGAAATAGAGTCTAGGAAGGATATTTTCCGCCTTTTTATGTCGTTCTTTTTGATTTACTCTTTCACTTTAATAATGATTTCTTACATGGCTACCTTTATAGATAGAGGAAATATAGAAATAGAAAATGCTGCGTATGTATATGTGTGTGCATGTGTGTGTGTGTGTGTGAGAGAGAGAGAGTTGAAGGTTTTAATCTCAATCTTTATTCAGTTGATCAATCTAAATTCAATTGGTCGATAAATAACCGCTACGTTCTTGTACATCAGTCGTAAACAACATTCATAGCAAAGCAGGAGCCTCTACCTTAGAAATAGTAGTCAAATCAAACCTCCCTTATACCATAGCTTACTGTCTACAATAAAGGATACAACAAAGTCCTAAAATGCAAAAACAAGAGAGGGATTGTCACGGTTAGAATATCATTGATCAGTCCACTCCATCAACGCTGATCTTTGGATAAACAACAAAGAACGCAATCCATCTCGAAACTAATCGTAATAATCATACATATGTGAGTTGTGCAATGTAAATATCGATTTCTTATACTAGCATCGGGTTTCTTTTGGGTTATAATCGATTGAGTCGCCATTAATAAATGCCAGAAGCTTATTTTATGAGTCAAAGTTGGCCTCAGCTGAACGTGCACTCAAAGCACAGAGACGAAAGTAACGTATGTTATTCTTTAATATTGCTTTCGAATTTTAGCACAAGGCCAGCAAGTTCAGTAGTGGGGGTGGGGGGCTAATTCGATTACATCGACTCCAGTGCTCAGCTGATAGGTATTCTATCGACCCCGAAAGGATGAAAGGAACAGGCGACCTCGACGGAATTTGAACTCATAATGTACAGCGGACAAAATGCCGCTAAACATTTTGCTCAGCATGCGAACGATTCTTATTTCTTTATTGCCCACAAGGAGCTACACACAGAGGGAACAAACAAGGACAGACAAGAGGATGAAGTCGATTACATCGACCCCAGTGCGTAACTGGTACTTAATTTATCGACCCCGAAAGGATGAAATGCAAAGTCGATCTTGGCGGAATTTGAACTCAGAACGTAGCGGCAGACGAAATACCTATTTCTTTACTACCCACAAGGGGCTAAACACAGAGAGAACAAACAAGGACAGACAGACGGATTAAATCGATTACATCGACACCAGTGTGTAACTGGTACTTATTTAATCGATCCCGAAAGGATGAAAGGCAAAGTCGACCTCGGCGGAATTTGAACTCAGAACGTAACGGCAGACGAAATACCTATTTCTTTACTACCCACAAGGGGCTAAGCACAGAGAGGAGGAACGGATTAAGTCGATTATATTGACCCCAGTGCGTAACTGGTATTTATTTAATCGACCCCGGGAGGATGAAGGGCAAAGTCGACCACGACGGAATTTGAACTCAGAACGTAAAGGTAGATGAAATACCGCTAAGCATTTCGCCCGGCGCGCTAACGATTCTGCCTGCTCGCTGCCTTATGTTAGTCTTTAGTATTATTCAACCGACATGGTACAAGAGAAATGTAAACGACCGAATTTGTGGAATTTGAACCCAGAACATAAAGGACCGCGAGTAAATACCACAAAGCATGTTATACTACAGATTAACGGTTCAGTCAATCCAATCTCTTCCGCAACAGAAATTTTAAGAAAACATGTGACGATCTTATACAAAGAACAGACTGTTATCATTAACACTTTGAAAGTTGTAGCCCTATATTTCTATCTCTCTCCAAGTTGTACTTTATCATCTTGAACATTAATGTATCCTTCTATTCGTTATTTCTCAGACTTATATCATACATATTCAGTAGGAACCTCATTAAGTATTCTGGACCTTTATGCGTTCAGGAACCCCCCCCCCCCCCCAAAAAAAAAACATCGTTAAATTTATTGGATACGAATATACTTTTTGGTCGGCGATAAGCTTAAAACGTTGCTTCTTTTTTTTATACTATAATAATCTATTTAGTTTTAGTGGTCCCGAGATGTTCTGAGGGGAGGCTGTTAGTCGGTGCCATCAATCCCAGCAATAATAATAATGATAATAATAAAAATAATAATAATAATAATAATAATAATAATAATAATAATAATAATAATAATAATAATAACAACAATAATAATCCTTTCTATTATAGGCACAAGGCCTGAAATTTTGGGGTAAGTGACTAGTCGATAACATCGACCACAGTGTTTCACTGGTACTTAATTTATCAAGCCCGAAACCATGAAAGGCAAAGTTGACCTCGGCGGAATTTGAACTCAGAAAGTAAAGACAGACGAAATACCTATTTCTTTACTACCCACAAGGGGCCAAACATAGAGAGGACAAACAAGGACAGACAAACGGATTAAGTCGATTATATCGACCCCAGTGCGTAACTGGTACTTATTTAATCGACCTCGAAAGGATGAAAGGCAAAGTCGACCTCGGCGGAATTTGAACTCAGAACGTAGCGACAGACGAAATGCTTTAGCAAACAGACAGAGAAAAATTGCCCTCCCTTCCCGGCCAAAATGAGGCGAGGCGATCTTCACAATAGACTCAAACGATGACCGGACCCGTCATACACGTTAAACTGTTCGACAAAGCTCAAACAAGTCAGCAATGCGTGGACACTATACGAGAGCGTGCAGAACGGTCAGTTAGCATGGGCCTACCTCTCCTGGTTCCGAGCTGCGGGCCCACTGACTTTTCCTGGTTGTTCATTGCTCCTGTCACCGCTTCGTTAGTTAGTTAGTTAGTTAGTTAATTTGGCTCAAAAGCAAATAGCAAGGCCATGTAGAGGGACATGGAGTTAAGTACAGGGTGGTGTTCATGTAAAGAGTTCAGGCCACTTGAGGTCAAGGGAGGCTTTGAACAAAGCGGTCGTCGGCATCTTCACCATCTCGTTTGGCAGCTTGTTCCACGGATCCGCAACCCGGACGGAGAAAGCTCCTCTCCTTCGATTGAGATGAAATCGTCGCAGGTATTCCCATATTTCCGAGACGCCCGACACTATCACGGTGACGTCGTCCGCATACGTTGACACAAACCTTCCACATCCCAGTTCACGCGTGATGCCCCTCGAAACCTCCAGCTTCCGCTGTAATGACTCGAGTGCCAGTACGTAGAGAAGGGGTGAGATGGGCATATTTGACAGACCGAAAGTGCGATACTAAACGATTCCGAGAGGTGGCCACCGAACAGATGTCGCTGTACATTGCAGCGATCAAGCCTCTGAAAACAGGACCGAGACCAGCCGCCTTGAAGACAGTCTCCAAATACAGATGGTCGACCCTATAAAAATCTTTCAATTGATTCAGATGTTTCAGGGCCTCACCCATGCCATGTTCTTTACTAATTCTCTCTATGATGTATCGCGTGAGGTGAAGGTTGTTGTGTATAGTTCTGCTGGGGGATAGCACAAGTCTGCGCATCCCCCACCAGTCTGTCAACGACAAGCGCCAACCTCTTCACTAACACCTCGGCCAAAATTTTGTAATCTGTATTCATCAGAGTTACCGACCTAAAGTTATCAGCAATGTCTCTCTTGTTCGGATCCTTTCTCAGTATCGTCACCACAACTCGGCTCACAGATCCGGGTATTCTCCCATTCTGCTGCCAGTTCCAGTAGATGTCTCTCAAAAGCTCACCAAACAAGTCTGGTAAATGCATATAAAGGTCGAAGGGTAGACCATCTAATCCCGGATACCTCTCCCTCGTGCAATTAGCCAATGCGTTACGTATATCTTCAGCTGTTATCTTCATTTCGCAGAACTCCATGCCCCTAGCCGAAAGTCGTCGCATACCATCGTGGTAGGAAGTGAAGTTCACCTCTGCCTTCGGGCCACCACGCGCCCCTTACAGTTCAGCAAAGTGCCGCAGAAATTCCGCACAAATCTGCTTCGACTCGTAATGCATGCGCCCGTCCCGATCCCTCAAAGACCGAATCGTAGTTTTATTATCACGTTGCACCTCGGTCACCAGGCCCATCGAACAGCTTTCGTTGCCACCTGATTTAGAGAATGCGCCTTAGCTCTGACAATGCAGCCTTCATGCTTAAAGAATTAGTTCAGAACCAATCTCATTGCTATCACGTCGGTCGCTATGCTTCTACTGAGTGCCTCTTCTAATTTCCTAACAAGGTCACCCACTACACTAGTCTTTTCTATTGCCAGTTCTCTGCTAAATTCCATAGCTTCTACTCTAATCGCCCGTTTTAGGGACCCTTACCATCGGTTGTTGACGACTGCACTCGTCAACTTGCGATGGACTAACTTGCTAAGCCTGTCTCTGAAAGGACGCGTTCAGCTTCCAGTATCCAGGCCCCTGCCTATGGAGACTATCTAGGTCAACCGTACAGAACACAAATTTGTGGTCTGTGTAGTTGAATTCAAATTGTGTACAACCTATACCGCCATATGTCTTTCAATACTTTTTCCACCTGGTCTCGTTTAGCATTTTCGAGTTCCCTGGTCTTTGTGTTAAAGCACCTGTAGATAATTGTCCTTTTGGCTGTTTCTTCAAGCTCGTCGCTTGGAGGCACCAATTCTGTCCTCCTTCCGATCATTTTCATATATTTTGCTGCCTTGTTTTGCTGCCAATGAGATGTTAACCAATTCCTTAGCTGCCGCAATATTTGCAAAAGTCTCTTTCCCGCCGCTAACTCCATTTTTATTAGATTCTTCGCAATAGTTGCTTTCGATGTTTTATTCATGCTACTACAATTTCCATGAAGTGAGGAAGACTTCCTTCCTTCCTTCCTTCCTTCCTTCTTTTTGCTTTTAATCTTTCTTCTTTTCTTGACGCTTCTTCTTCTTCTTCTTCTTCTTCTTCTTCTTCTTCTTCTTCTTCTTCTTCTTCTTCTTCTTCTTCTTCTTCTTCTTCTTCTTCTTCTTCTTCTTCTTCTTCTTCTTCATCATTCTTTCATTCTTTCTTTTCTTCCTGCTGTCTACTGCCAATCATGGCGGGGTGGACGGGGAAGTCCTCGTGCAAATTGCCGTACCACCTTCCTTCCTCACTTTCGCTTTTCATCGTCATCTTCAATGTTTACCTTCTTCGAAGAAATTTGAAAACAAAAAGGTTTCTATCATCCGCAAAATGGGGCTTTGGTTAACAAAGGTATCCCCTCCTTCCCCAGAAGGGCAGCTGGCTTGCAAAACAATTTCAACAATAAAAAACAAAATACAGTATAGAACCTTTTAAACAAGTGAATTAGTCATAAACTTACAGCGATCCAAAAATACACCTCCAGCTATAGCGATAGTAATAATGGTTTCAAATTTTGCCACAAGGGCAGCTATTTTGGAGGAGAGGACTAGCTGATTACATCGACCCCTAGTATTTCATTGATGCTTAATTTATCGACTTCGAAAGGACGAAAGGCTAAGTTAATCTCAGTGGAATTTGAACTCAGAACATGAAGACAAACGACGTACCGCAAAGCATTTCGCTCGGCGTGCTAACGATTCTGCCAGCTCACCGCCTTAATAATAAGGATGATGATTAATAATAATAATAATGTTTTTCATGTCTCAATCGTGAGTATAACACCTCCAAATAAATATATTCATGCAACAGATTTCTGGAAATGAATTAAAATCTCAAAACCTGGTAGATAACCTAGTCTCAGTTAAATAGAAAAAAAGAAAAGCTTTCACCTCATTGACCTCTTATTTGTTTCCTCTTCTAGATAGGAGACACAAAAGCAGCTCTAATTCACTGCATAAAAAAGAACGATAACATCAAAAACAAAACAGGTGGATTAAATAAGGCGGAGATTTATCTTTAATTATAACGGTATTCGTGAGGTGACAGAAAGTATATCTACAACGGAGGAAAGGTGGCAGAGAATGCCCTGAAGGCAATCAAATTTGAATATAAGAAGTTAAAAGAAGCAGAATTGTGACAGCTGATAATAGTTGATACTTTTCCTTAGCATTGCGTTATTTCGTGAGAAGTGATGCAGTTTTAGCACATATTTATAATGTATCTACAAGGTAGAAAATACCAGTTAGTTTTAAATAAGAAAGCAGCTGAAAGGCGTGGGTTGAACAATCCCAGGGCTTTTTACACTAAGGCTTTAACAAAAAGATTTCTCTTTTCGTTTGAAGGTTGCATGACTCGTATCCTACCAATTAGGCAGTATTGTGTACCAGACAATGTAACACCAAAGGTATGCCTCATCGCTATAAGCAGTATGATTATTGCATTATTGATTTGCTAGTCTGCAGTACTGAGCATACAAGCTTTTATGGTTTGGTGTAGACAAGAGTGAAACTCTCTGAAGTGGATCCTTGTCGAACCCCGCCACACATATACAAACACCTAATCTTCACTAATGAGCAGACCATACAATAATTTACGAGCAGTTAGTTAAATTAGGTTAAAATGAGGCATATTGACTTAGGAAACAAGTTACAATTGGCAGGGCGTATGTTCACATTAATTACACTTAAATCTGAATTAAGTTAATCTATTTGGGTGTATAGAGGGATCACGAGGAGATACACGTCATCACTGCAACTTTTGGGGATATCAAATGATTGGTGAAAAAAAACGTTCTTGGGCAAAAACTCATTAATCGCAGGTGTGGTTGTGCGGTAAAAAGTTTGCTTTCCAACCACAAGTTTCAGGTTCAGTCCTAGAGCATGACACCTTAGGCAAGTGTCTTCAACTCTAGATCCGGGCCGACCAAGGCCTTGTGAGTGGATTTGGTTGACAGAAGCTGAAAGAAACCCAGTGTATATATATATGTATATGTATATATGTATATGTATATGTATATGTATATGTATATATATATATATATATATATATATATATATAATATATATATATTTATGTATATATATGTATATATATATATATATATATATATATATATATATATATATATATATATATATATATATATATACGTGTGTGTGTGCGCTTGTCCCAAGCATCGCCTGAAACCCTGTGTTGCTTTGCTTACGTCCCCTTAATTATAGCTGTTCGGCAAAAAAGAGACTGATTGAATAACTATAAGCTTAAAAAAAAGTATTCGCGTCTATTTGTTCGATGAAACCCATCAAAGCTGTGCCCCAGCATGGCCACAATCCAGTGACTGAAGCAAGTAAAAGATAAACGAAGCTAAATATTCCGGTGACAAATAGAATGCAAGAAGTTCTGTACTGACGGCCGCCGCCACTACCACCACCAACAACAACAACACCAGCACCAGCACCAGCACCAGCACCACCACCACCAACACCACCAACACCAGCACCACCAGCACCACCAGCACCAACACCACCAACACCAGCACCACCAGCACCACCACCACTACCACCACTACCATTATCTGCAGTGCGGAAATTATATCATTTCCTCGTCAACTTTTAATCAACAACTCAACGAGACAACCTCGACATGGTCGCCCCACTACTACAAAATAGTGACTAAATTTTCTTTAGATCACACCTTAGGTAAAAAAAAAAAAAAAGAAAAAAAGAAATTGCATATTAAGAAAACGGGATCCCTGATGCACTCTGCCTGAAAATAAGATTGCATGATTATAATTGGAATGCTCTTGATCATATAATTGTTTCCGATTAAAACAAGTTAGACGACAACAGTGATAAGTCTCTCGCAGAAATTTACATTGACATTGCTACTTAAACATAACAGTAGGAGTTACGAAGTATACGGATATATAATTTAATGTAGAAAGGAACTTCAATTAAGATTTAAGTGTAATTAAAGTGGACATACTTCTGCGAGCTGGCAGAGTCGTTAGCACCCCGGACAGAAATGTTTAGCGTAATTCCGTCCGTCTGAGTTTCATTTCCGCTGAGGTTAACTTTACGTTCATGATTTCGGGGCCGATAAAAATAAATACCAGTTTATCGCTGGGGGAGTCGATGTAATCTACTTACCCCACCTCCAAAACTGTTGGCCTTGTGCCAACATTTGAAACCAATTTAGGGTTTCAACAAAGGCACACTTTGGAGAGTGTCACTGTTGCCTGTTCCAAGCCATGGAAGGATTGGGGCCCAGAACTTCAGACTAGCAAAATTCATACCAGTCATAAAATAATCCTACCGTTTATATTGAGGAAGTGGTACCATTTCGTGATACTTTCATATTTAGTTATTCTGGTTAGTTCTACCTGCAGATCTGTGGGCACAGATGCAACTATTTGAAGGTGTTGCGAGGTTTAACCCTTTAGTGTTTGCATTATTCTACCAAAATTAATGTTTTTTCATCCACATTGTTTTGAATTAATCATGCATTATCTTGTAGCTATGAGAATTTGATGAGGTAGCTGTTAATTTTTAAAATGATATTGTAGGGTTGGTGTGAGAGACCAGATCTGGCCATTTTGAACATAAAACAAGCAGAATACTTTTGACCGGATATGGCCGGTTTAAATGCTAAAGGGTTAAAACTGAAAACGCAATAATTCAGTAACGAGAAATAAACTATGAAATCAGGTGATATCCGCGCAATTGTCGGCCATTGGTATTTTAGCAGCGATCACTCAATCGTTGCTGAGTTAACACAGTATTAATTTTAAACCCCGCTAGAAAACTCTGGCTATAACCCACATTTCCAGCTTCTCCAGATATATAAATTGATTTTCGATGCCCGGTGCATCGATTAAATTCGAAATTCAGCGTTTAATCAGTGTTTTCAGTTGTCGATAACATTTGCTATGGAGAAGGCCATGATTAAGATAAAAATATTAAACCCCAAATAAACAGAGCGTTTATTGGATCAAATTTAGATTGGCTGCTACATTAAGCTGTTTTTGTTGGCGCAATATCAGCCACATTCAAACTGTCATTTGAGAGATGGCTAGTCGATCCAACGAGATTAGAAGCAACCAGCTGTGCACGTCTCCATCACTCCGCTTCTTTTTTTACTTAGTTCAACTGTTGTTGTTTAACCCTGTTTAAGTAGACACATGTTGAAAGAGTTCCATGACGTGACCAACCCATTATCTTCAGGTGTAATATATGTATGGAGGCGCAATGGCCCAGTGGTTAGGGCAGCGGACTCGCGGTCATAGGATCGCGGTTTCGATTCCCAGACCGGGCGTTGTGAGTGTTTATTGAGCGAAAACACCTAAAGCTCCACGAGGCTCCGGCAGGGGATGGTGGTGATCCCTGCTGTACTCTTTCACCACAACTTTCTCTCACTCTTACTTCCTGTTTCTGTTGTACCTGTATTGCAAAGGGCCGGCCTTGTCACTCTCTGTGTCACGCTGAATATCCCCGAGAACTACGTTAAGGGTACACGTGTCTGTCGAGTGCTCAGCCACTTACACGTTAATTTCACGAGCAGGCTGTTCCGTTGATTCGGATCAACCGGAACCTTCGTCGTCGTAACCGACGGAGTGCTTCCATATCCATGTATAATTAATTCATCCAACGTCTTTTTTCTTTTAATTTAGTAGAATGTGTTTTGATGGATGCATGGTTGCTATTTCTGTCAGAAGCGGCCATGTGTAAACTCTTTTATTGCACCATGTTTTGCTCTGTTTTATTTTTTCTGTGGTTTTCTGCGTAATATCATACAGTAGTTAGCACATTAAACTAAAAAAATATAGATTCTATTCAATTTCATCCCGTTGAGCCTGATATTGGGAGATATATACTCTTTGATTACAATATACGTATCAAAGAAGAGGTGGAGACAACAAAATTCTAATACTAAAAACACGACACGAAAAGAATATTGATTTCTTGCGTAGGTGCGAATTTCAGATTTAAAGAAAAATTGTGTTAACATCGTGAAGTGAAATATTACCTAACTCACACCAGCTCTCCAGGTACTTCAATCTATTTTCTTCTTCACTTACCAAATCAAGGTAGAAATATATTCTTCCTGTTAAATAACTGAGTCACTTTTTAAAGGGAAGAATATAGCGAAGATTGAATTTATTTCAGTAAATTGCTGGTCCTCATTTAAAATATCTCGTGAAGGACGAAAGATAAAATGCGAGAGGAAAACAAATTAAATGCTGCGAACATCAAATTCAAACACTGGAACTGAAGGAAACGAGTGGTTGTTGATTTGAGCCTCAAGTCAATTCTGACTGAGCAGACTTAGGAGCAAAATAGTCCACTCATGGCCATCCCGTCTTTTTAGGATAATGCAGGACTGTATTATTTAGCGTGTTCTTTCTTTATTTAAGAAGCTAAGGCTTGACAAGGAGGAGATTGTGCTATTTCCAGTAGGTTGAGGGTCCATGCAGAAGCTCCCTCGTGTATAGTGTATAATAATAAAATAAATGTGCCCTTTTAAAGCCTAGCCAGGCTCATGGGCCCAGTTTCCCGATTTCAATGGCGTATGTGTTCCCCAGCTGGAAGGGACGCCAGTTCATCGCAGCGTTACTCATTTTTGCCAGCCGAGTGGACTGAGGCAACGTGAAATGAAGTGTTTTGCTCAAGAATACAACACATCATCCGGTCCAGGAATCGAAACCACAATCTTACGATCATGATGCTGACACCTAACCACTAAACCACGCGCCTTCACGCGTATAGTGTACACTGGTCTCTTATTCGGAGAATAGAAAAAACATTTTCAATTGATTGAACAACTTCCAAACGCTATGATCCTCTTAATTTCACTACACAAACATTAGCCCTTATCTTTAAACTCCTTAAAAAGATGTAAAACATTTAATGCAGTTCTCTATAACCATGACCATTACCATCACATTGCGTAATCTCAGAAATACGGATTATTTTTCATAGGTTAGAGGCATCGAGTGATGTCCTCGAATCTTTGTCAAAAAGAATTATTGGATCGTCGGCTTTATTTCATTAAAAGTTTTTTAAAAGTTTGTATATACTATATAACCTGTGTATGAAAAGAGATTCTCAAATGAGAGAATATTTCTTTCCCTCCTCACATTGAGAAAGAGGAGAGAGAGAAAGAAGGAAACAAAGAAGACGATGTACGTACATATGTATGTATGTATGTATGTATGTATGTATGTATGTATGTATGCATTCATGTTTGTATGTATGTATGTATGTATGTAAGTATGTATGTATGTATGTATGTATGTATGTATGTATGTATGTATGTTTGTATGTATGTATGTTTGTGTGTATGTATGCATGTATGCATGTATGTATCTATGCATGTATGTATGTATGTATGTATGTATGTACGTATGTATGTATGAATGTATGCATGTATGTATGTATGTATGTATGTATGTATGCATGTTTGTATGTATGTATGTATGTATGTATGTATGTATGTATGTATGTATGTATGTATGTATGTATGTATGTATGTATGTACGTACGTACTTATGAAGGAAACTATTAAAATTAGGCTATGCTCGACACCAATTCGCTTCATTTACGCTAATGGTACTTTTGAAAAGTTCTAGTCTCCTGTGGATGGATATTCGTATGACAGACCGAGTCCGCTCTTTGAATCACTCGGACATTCGACCTAACGTACATGTTTATAAAACCAGAAGAAACGCAGGGATTAAACATTAAAATGTATATGAGGAATTAAAACGGAAATAGATCAGATGGTATTAACTCATAAAACATAACAGTATCTTGCTAGAAATTTATTCTTAGAATGACTTGAAATATAAACAGAATTAAAAAAAAAATATCCATCACATTACATTTGAATAAAGATCATGCGTATTAACAATGGATAAATTAGAAGAAAATAAACTAAGGCAGAAAAAAAATGTTGGCACAGTTTTCAATTATTGGTTTCTTGCATAAGAAGACAAAGGCAAATATTTATAATAGGGGAATGCAGTTGACTCTAGTCTTTTATCATTGATGTGTTTTTTGTATCTACCTAAGAAAGAAGAATTGAAAGTTAATTACGACAAAATTTATGGTTGGGTCATAGAAAAACCAAAGTACATGATATACACATTTATTTTTACCAACTCTGTGTTCTTGAATTTTTTTTAAGTGGTAATAGCAAACGGATCCTAGAATTGCAAAAGTTTTGAGATTACAAAAGAAAAATTCACGGTGAGTATCCCATTATCGAAATAGTGTTCTATCCAACGCCATGATATTCTTTTTCGAATGTTTAAATCCATTTAGCTGTAATTTTGTACTGTGATTTAGTATGACATTCTACCCTACAAAGCAATACCATCAATGGAAAGGCAGTAAAGGTGGCGAGTTGGCAGAGTCGTTAACACGCCAGGCAAAATGTTTAGCAGCATTTCGTCCGTCTTTACGTTCTGAGTTCAAATTCCACCGCGATTGACTGCCTTTTATCCTTTTAGAGTCGATAAAATAAGTACCAGTCATGTATTGAGGTCGATGTGATCGACTTACGCCTTCCTACCAAATTTGAACCCTTGTGTCTGTAATAGAAAGGATTAATTGAAAGATATTTAATTAAAGTACGGTTACGATCATAGCTTGAAGAAGGATAACATCTTATCCTGTCTATACTCCGTGAACACGTTCTTTTCAAGCGCTGTCAATACGTCTCAATTCGCTTATATGTCTCACATGCATAGATAAAGGTTAGTGGACATTTCCCGTAACCGTCTAAAGAACACGCCATCTATTTCAACGTAATTCAAGTTAATTTGCACACAGATCATGCTTCGATTCTAAATAAGTTCTAGTAAATAGCCTATAAATAGAATTGTCGATCGTTGTCAACGGTGATGCTATAAACATTATGAAAGGCGTTAAGCTGTTTAGTCCAGCAATCACTGAAAAGTTTAGAATTTTCTTCACCATCATACGTTTTCGGTTCTTGCAATTAGATCTCCTAACTTTACCCAATAATTCATTTTGTAATGCGCAGAGCTTTTGATGTATTATGCAAAGGCACCAATTAAATAGACCTGCGTTTATAATTTGTCGGATGGAAAACAATGAATCTGCGTTCAGAACTTTCTTTGCTTCGGAAATATACAAAAGCATCAGTGACGTAAACGAAGCGAATTGGTGCCAGCCATAAGCTGAAAACAAGCGGTGAATTAGGATTTGCTGAAATCTCATCTCTTACAACAACATCAACAACAGCAGTAGCAGCAACCAAAGTAATAACTACAAGAAGAAAGAGAACTCTTGATGTAGTTCTCAAAACATGGATTATAAAGGTGCTAATATTAATAAGGAACTCCCTGGCCAGCTAGACGTATTCATAGTTCACCTCTTCGACTTTTATTAGACGGATTATTAGATTAGAAAAGTTTCATCAAAATAAACTAATAAATATTTTATTAGACCGGTTTTCTCACCAGAACGCATGTTCTCATAATCAGAAAGACGCAGCTCTAAGGATAGCAGTTTGTCTTCTCAAGATTCGACAGAACAAAGAAAAACACAACAATACAAAGAACACGGTGTAGAAAGAGAAAGAGTTTAAACGTTGTCCGATGTTACTTGGAGAACGCATGACGATTGAGAGAACCATAAACAATGGCAGCAAAGTCTCACCTGCTTCAAAAATGTCTGGTTAAATAAAACTACAATAATTGTTGTATTACAGGAAAATGTTTCTCTTGCAACCTTGCCTTTCAAAACAACCCACAATTCTACGACAATAAGCGGTTTCTTATAAAAATATATAAAAATAGGCATATTTTGGAAACCCAGTTTTGAAAACGATGCTACGTATAAAAACAATCCAGCCTGTGACAACATCCACAACTTTTGGTGGTTGTCATCATGTAACATACATTATTAGATAAAGATCTTCTTTAAAACCGGCCTAAATAATTGACCAAGTACTTAGATGGATTTCTTCTGGGAGAACAAATATGAACCTCAAGAAAAGACTCATCTAACTACCAGCCCTTAACTTATTTGCTTGTAATATATATATACTGCTCCCCACCAAAATATCTAGTAGGATAGTCAAATATGATATATATATATATATATATATATATATATATATATATATATATAGTTAATCCAACAAGAAAACACAGAAAAAAAGAGAAAAAAACACAGCAACGCAGGACGTGGAACAATTAAAGTATTATTGACGCTCAGGAAAGAAGGGAAGGAGGGTTTAACGTTTCGAGCGGAGCTCTTCGTCGGAAACAAGGAGAAGGAAAGATCCCAAGGAGGGAAGACAGAGGAGACAATATTTGAGCTGGTGGTGCTTAAGAGATCACATGTTGAAAAGAACAGAATTTGGAGGTAGTTGAAAAATGGTTTTATAATGCAAGAGAGTTCCAAAAAAAAGGGAATGCCTGTGTGTGTGTGTGTGTGTGCAAGATGACAAGTGTGTTTGTGCGTGCGTGCGTGTGTGTGTGTGTGTGTGTGTGTGTATTTTTGGTGAATAGAGGTAATGACAAAGCCAGCTGTGGTGATGACTGCTAGCTGTTTGTGTCAAGCTAGGTCAAAGCCAGGTCAAAAAACATCATAGTGTGTGTGTTGTTTGTAGTGTGTGTGTGTGTGTGTGTGTGTGCATGTGTGTTCGTGTGTGTATGCGTAGAGTGTGGGTGTGTGGCGTAACCTAGTACGTGTGTGCTTGTACGTGCGTGTGTGTGTGTAGGGGGATGTATATGTGGGTTCATTTGTGTGAGAGTGTATGTATGTGCGTGTATGTGTGCGTTTGTATGTGTTTGTGTGTATGTGTGCGTGCGCGGATAGGTGAATATTGTGTATGTATATCTGTCGGTGTGTATGTGAGTTTGTGTGTGTTTGTACGCGTGTATGTGTGTGTGAGTGTATCGTATATATATATATGTAAATGTGTGTGTGTGTGTGCGTGTGTGTGTACGTGCGTGCGAGCGAATGTATGTATATATGTGTGCGTGTGTGTACAATGTAGGGGCTTATATGTGTGTTTATATGTGTGTGTGTATGTATGTATATATATATATATATATATATATATATATATAGAGAGAGAGAGAGAGAGAGAGAGAGATAGATCGCCATGATAGATCGTGAGCCACTACACACATTTTTTTATCTCCTTGTTTTTTTCCTTTTTTCTGTGTCCCTTTCTGTAGAAGAGCGTAGGCTCGAAACGTAAAAGACTTTTTCTATTCCTGAGCGTTATACTAATACATCTGTTTGTTTTGTACACCACCTGTCTTCGTCTTTTGTTTTTTTTTCGTATATTCTCCCTATATATATATATATATACATACATACACATATATCTGTGTGTGTGTGTGTGTCTTCGTGACATAAACCTAAGAAACGTTTTAGGGATGCCCTCAAAAACAAGCTTAAGACTCTTATTGTAGATGTTAAAGACTGGAGAGCAGACAACAGGAAACGATGGTTCTAAAGCATTTGAAACACGGAAAAATTGAACACTCCACCTTGCAACGAGCACTGTATAAATAGGACTTGACTTTAATCCCAGACACTTTTCTGCTTGAAAATGTTTGAAACATCTCCAGTAGGGTCTTTTTGTCCAAAACCAGACTTGCAGGTCATAGATCAGATGACGGCGTCTACGAATTTAAGACATGGCTTTCTTCTCCATTTGTATAATTAATTCCTGTAGAGCAGAAAGGTTGTAAAGGTAATCCAGCGAGAGAATTGATCAACTCCATGGTAAAAAATATGTTGTTGGATGATGCAGAAGTACGCAAAAAGAACCTGCTGTATACCTTTGATTCTATCGCTCATGACACATGAATATCTGTAAGAGATTTCGGTGGGATAGTAGTTCTCTTCATTCCATTGTATGCTTATCACCTTAAAGTTAATAAACAAAAATGCCAATTTGAGATAGTTGAGAGAGAGAGAGAGAGAGAGAGAAAGAGAGAGAGAGAGGAAGAGAGAGAGAGAGAAAGAGTGGAGGGGGGAAACCAGGTTCAGCTACCGCATCGTTGTTATGGACGGCTTAAAATTGCATGCCACAAATAGTCCCCAGTTTGAGAGGTTTTCCTAAACGAATAGAAAAATATTGATTTCAAAGTTTGGTAGAAGGTCAGAAAATTCGAGGTGAAGTTGATTACACCGACTTAGTTTTATAGAAATGTAGTTTTTCTTTAATACTTTTGGGCGGAAGAGATGACAGAAGGTCGTAATGCGTCGAGACAGACAAACCAAACAAACCATTGATTGGTCTCCTGATAGGTGAAATAATACAAGGATGGACAAATTTCACGTTTTACAAGTACTTGGGCACAACTGAAAATGAATGAAAACTTTGAATAAAGATTAAGAATGAATGTTTTAACACAATCAAGTATATTTAAAAAAATTCATCTCAATAGCAAGAACACTCTGTATCATTAACACATTTGCAGAGTCAAACGTAAGATATAGCTAGTGTTGGACTTAGATTCCATAGACTGTAATATGAGAGATCTACTAAAATCACTACACTGCTTACAGAATATTTGATATCCAAAAACCCTAGATAGGAAAATGACAGGAGAGCAATATATGAATGTAGTTATTAATCTTGTATTTATCTTTGCACTTTACAAGAAAGTCTGCTACGTGCCCTTGTTGACTATGATTGTAGAAGATGAAATAAATCGACTATATCTACAGAACTTACAATCTCACAAAACGATCAATAACTATTTCGAACATCTCCCCGCCCCCACAAAGGATAAACTGATGGCATATAGGTCAACCGTGGGGAGCAACCATAAAAACGGACCTTTACGGTGAACTGTCTAGGATCTTTTCGGTTTGAACGGCAGTTTTTTCTAG
This sequence comes from Octopus sinensis, assembly GCF_006345805.1. Lineage (NCBI taxonomy): Eukaryota > Metazoa > Mollusca > Cephalopoda > Octopoda > Octopodidae > Octopus > Octopus sinensis. Next base: position 157,747,587 of record NC_042999.1, read on the forward strand.
CGGTGTCATATGAAATTGTCACCCATAATTATGACCCTAGAATCGATCTATTGCATTTCAATCTCTTTTAGGGTTAGGGGTGGGGGAAGGGTATCTTTTTTTCTTCACAAATGTAAATAAACCCAATCTGTTTCTTAAACGAGGGACATATTCATACGGCACAGAATGTTTTTTACCTCAATGGACGTCATTGATTGGTTAAAATTGAAGAAAAAACAACAACAAATATCTTACAAACTATAGAATTTTCTCAATAAAAGCAAGAGAAAAAGATGTTTTATAAACACATTCTACCAGTATACAAAGTTTAAAATTTTTTAGTTACCTAGAAATTATGTTAAAAACTGCCGTTCAAACCGAAAAGATCCACTGACTATGCAATATATTGATTTTATTTCAAATAATTTCAAATTTTGGCACTAGGCCAGCAATTTTAGTGGAGTGGCAAATCAATTACATCGACTCTAGTGCTCAACTGGTACTTATTTTATCGACGCCGGAAGGGGTGAAAGGCAAAATCAGCCTCGGTGGAATTTGAACTCTGAACGTAAAGACAAGCAGTGTACCACTAAGCATTTTGTCCAGCGTGCTAACGATTCCCCCAGCTCACTGCCTCAAGGGTACGCCATATATGAATAAAAAAAACCAATTATGTTTTATGCTGGATAAACCAGTTCGGCCTGAATGTGACAACAAAAGCATCAATATTCGCATTATGGGAGCTGGAAATTTATCGTTGCCAGATATATTAGAGGGATATCCTTAACTCCTATGATATAGGTGATAAGTTTCGCCTATTTGATGTGATTTTTGAAACAACAAGCTACATCGTATCAATACATCCCACATTATCTCCAACAATTTAACATAGCAAAGCTACTCTGCATACACCCAGTTACACATTTTCAGCTGTTTTAACAAAAAGAAAACAAAAACTCTGTAGTACTCATTTGAATCTCCACATATGTTAGAAAACGATAAGGTGAAATAGCTATGGATACTTTCCAAATCATCAAAACATAAAACAGCTCATAATAAGTCTAACACCATTTTTTTTATCATGACAAAAACTACAACAGCATACTAATTAGCGACACAGTAGTACCAAACGACAATGAGGCTGTATAGAAACGAACTTAAAGGCAAAAAAGTAAGACGGAAACAAGCTGTTGAATACTAAAAAAAGAAAATTCTGGCAGTTAACGAATGTGCGTTATCATCCCATTTTTTACTAGCACAATTATTACGATACACAACTATTTCTATAAGAACACTGACAGTTTATTTATAATGATAAACATAGGCACGTTCCAGAAATTAACAATACTGGGATCTCATAAGTATTGTTAGAGCTTTTTCATGCATCATCTTAATTTATTATGTACCCAATCTTGGCTTTGAGAAAAGAAACTTTTGATGCATTTCCAAACCATGATTAAGAAAGATAACTAAAAACCAAAAAAATAATGGGTTCAAATTTTGGCACAAGGTTAGCAACTTCAGTGAGGGGGTAAGTCGATAATATCGACTCCTGTATTCAACTGATACCTATTTTTATCGACCCAGAAAGAATGAAGAGGGAAATCAGCCTCAGCGGAATTTGAACACAGAACTTAAAGACAGACGTAATAACTATTTCTTTACTACCCAGAAGGGGCTAAACACAGAGAGGACAAACAAGGACAGACAAATGGATTAAGTCGATTATATCGACCCCAGTGCGTAACTGGTACTTATTTAATCGACCCCGAAAGGATGAAAGGCAAAGTCGACCTCGGCGGAATTTGAACTCAGAACGTAACGGCAGACGAAATACGGCTACGCATTTCGCCCGGCGTGCTAACGTTTCTGCCAGCTCGCCGCCTTTAATACTCCTTTCTGCTATAGGCACAATACCCGAAATTTTGGGGGATTGAGGAAGTCGATCATATCGCCCCCAATATTCCTCAGCTGGTACTTATCTTATTGACTTCACAATGATGAAAGGCAAAGTCGACCTCGGCGGGATTTGAACTCAGAAATCAAAGCCGGAGGAAATGTCGCTAAACATTTTGTCCAGCGTATCTGCTTAATACTCGTTGCCTAATATAACAATAATTATCGTTTGGCGGGGGTGGGTGGGTAAAAAAAAACACAGCCACATGATTTAAAAAAACCCTTTTGAAACAGGAATCATCTGAAGCAGTTATAATACACCGCTCCTGTCGCCATTATAACCACCGATACAATTTTATCCTCCTCCCATACATATCTTGACCATCGTCATCATCAACACTGTCTCTGCTTTCACCACAATCACCGTCAAAACTACGATCACCACAATCAGTTTCTTTACACAGTTGAAAATCCATTATCCGATACTCATAGGACCGAGATTGTTGCAGAGTTTTGATTTTTCTAATTTCTGAGGGATTTATTAAAAAGAAATGCATCTACAAAACGGAACAGTTCGAGGATAGAAACCAAGTCTAAACACAATAGCTTACAGACATACTCTGAATGTAGTTCTATATGGATCTTTAATATTTTTTTTATACTTATGACCATCAGAAATGTTAAGATATCAGCCTCTACCCACGTTGTCATGCTTTGATTAAAAGGTTACAGCATAAATTAGATTGCTTAGATATGTTTCGGCCGAAGTTGACTCAGGCCATGTCTAATTTAATTGCACCACCTGGAAGAGATACACAGTCAGCTCTGGGGAACCGTAGCCCATTCAAGCAGAGGGTTATTGTTTTCAGAGACATATTTGGGAGTGAGTGGTTTATCTGGTATTTGTTGGGGGTAATCATCTAGGGATCATTTGAATGCCGTGAAGTCACTTTCCTCCTTTATGTGTGTCTGACACGATGTTGAAAAGAGCAGGGCCAATTGAGGTGAAATAGTTCTGTCATAGTGTTGTGATACGACACGAACATTTCTATAGAGGACGGGTGACACGGGGGCCGAAGAGAATATAAAGTGCTAGGTAATTGACTTTACAATCCCAAATGATGAGAAAGTCAATATGAGCGGTATAGAGAAACTAACAAAATACCAGGACCCTGTCATTGAGCTACAGAGGCTATGAAAAGTGCGGGTAAAATGTACTTATAGGTACATTAAGAAATATTCCTAAAGATTTGAACAGACAGATAGAGGAAATAGGCAGTGTTATTAGGGACAGCAGATCTTTTCGGTTTGAACGGCAGTTTTTTCTAGCGGTGTCATGAAATTGTCACCCATAATTATGACCCTAGTATCGATCAATTGCATTTCAATCTATTTTAGGGTTAGGGTTAGGGTTAGGGTTAGGGGTCGGGGAAGGGTATCTTTTTTTTCTTAACAAATGTAAATAAACCCAATCTGTTTCTTAAACGAGGGACATATTCATACGGCACAGAATGTTGTTTACCTCAATGGACGTAATTGATTGGTTGAAATTGCAGAAATTGAAGAAAACAAAACCCAAATATCTTACAAACTATAGAATTTTCTCAATAAAGCCAAGAGAAAAAGATGTTTTATAAACACATTCTACCAGTATACGAAGTTTAAAATTTTTTAGTTACCTACAAATTGTGTTAAAAACTGCCGTTCAAACCGAAAAACTCCGGGACAGCCCGTATACTTAGTAAGGTTCTTGGCATCTAAGGTTATTTTTTGTAGTCCAACGTTATGAATTTTTTTCTGTTGTGCGTATATGAAATAATAATAGTAAAATTAATAATTTCTTAATAAAATTTGTAACAATAATAGTGATAGTTTAAGTAGTTTCTTGTTTATGTTAACTATTGTTGGGTAATGGCAAACTTAACTGAATGAAAAAAAAAAGCAAAAAAAAAAAAAACACTACAAAGAATTTTGCCGACTTGCAACTGTTGAAGAGGAACGTTAACTTGGTCGATTTGGCTGGTCTCGGCGGGCCTGCGTAAGATATAGGCACATCCCATTTCTCCTGACTCAACCAAACAATCTGACTCAACCAAACAATTTTCTGTAAAGTCTACCGATCTAGAAACTAATATAGTAATTGCAATGGTTAAAGTTTCCGCTATTTTGCATTAGTTTCTGCACAAATGATCACTAATAATATCTACCAAAATTACTAACTTACTGAACAAAACAACAAAAATAGAAAATGAAACAAAATAAAATAAAACCAAGATCGATACACTTTATTAACGTCATGATCTATTATCTATTATGAAACGAGAACTAAAACAGTCTCTTATGAAAGCGTTTAGGTTAACTGAATAAAAATTGATGAAAACAAAAAGCAGAGTGTACTCGATATTTGGTTTTCGTCAAATTTATTATTTTTTCCTGATGTCGGATAGATATTCGTGTCTGCGACACCACTTATGTTAATTAAGTGTAAAAATACTTTCTGATACGTTCAAACGCCTTTTCTGTATAATATCATGACAGTTTATAGTGATGCGATAAATTGAGACGTCAAAATAACAGTTCTTCATGCTGTACGTACCATTTACCACCACCTCAAACACTTTTCTCTCATTTTCTTTTTTTTTTTTTTGTAGCCTGCCTCAGTAAAACACGTGGATCTTTTCGGTTTGAACGGCAGTTTTTTCTAGCGATGTCATATGAAATTATCACCCATAATTATGACCCTAGTATCGACATATTGCATTTCAATCTATTTTAGGGTTAGGGGTGGGGGAAGGGTATCTTTTTTTCTTCACAAATGTAAATAAACCCAATCTGTTTCTTAAACGAGGGACATATTCATATGGCACAGAATGATTTTTACCTCAATGGACGTCAGTGATTGGTTGAAATTGCAGAAATTGAAGAAAAACAACAACAAATATCTTACAAACTATAGAATTTTCTCAATAAAGCCAAGAGAAAAAGGTGTTTTATAAACACATTCTACCAGCATACGAAGTTAAAATTTTTTAGTTACCTAGAAATTATGTTAAAAACTGCTGTTCAAACCGAAAAGATCTAAACGCGCAACCAATGGTTAGAAACTTTATGGCTAGATGGCAGAATCGTTAGCACGCTGGACAAAACATTTAATGGCCTTTCGTTGGCCTTGATGTTCTGAGTTCAAATTCTACCGAGGTCGATTTTGCTTCTTCATCCTTTCGGGGTCGATAAATTAAGTACCAGGGAAACACTGGGGTCGATGTAATCGACTAGACCCCTCCCACCAAATTTCAGACCTTGTGCCTATAATAGAAAGAATTATTAAGGCTATGAGCTGGCAGAATCGTTAGCACGCCGGGAAAAATGCTTAGCAGCATTTCGTACGTCTTTATGTTCTGAGTTCAAATTCCGCCGAGGTCGCCTTTGCCTTTTGGGGTTGATAAATTAAGTACCAGTCAAGTATTAGGGTCGATGTGATCAACTTACCTCCTCCCCACAAATTTCAGACCTTGTGCCTATAGTAGAAAGGATTATTAAAGTTGGCAGAATCGTTAGCGCGGCAGACAAAAAGCGGGCACACAATTACCGCTACTTCTACCGCTTAGACTACCAGATCACATGATTTCGGCCGGATTTGGCCTTTTCAATGATAGACACTAAACGGCCGGAAATAGCAGTAGCTACCGTGCTAGCAATATACATAGAAATACGGAGCCAAAACAGGTGCTGATGTCACTAAAGGCCAGTGTGCTTATTAAAAAAAAGTAGATTGACAGAAACATTATAATACCCAAAGGTGAAATATGCACCACTTAAACGTGTATGTTGCGGTTGACTACACAAATACTGAAATATTCAACAAGAGAGAAAACGCTTATATGATTATTTGGTGCATAACAGCACATCATAGCTACTGCCAGCGGCAGACAATCACCGCTCGGACTACCAGATAAGGCCGAAATTACACGATCTGGTAGTCTTAGTGGTGGAAGTAGCGTTGAGTGTCTGCCGCTGGTGATAGCTATGATATGCTTTTATGCTCCATACCCCCATAGAAAAGTTTTCTCTCTTGTTGAATATTGCAGTATTTATGTATTCTAACGCAACATTCACTTTTAAGCGGTGAATATTTTACTTTTTGGTATTAAAACTGCTTCTGTTACTCTATTTAGTTTTCACTTCATTTGCATATAAGTCATAGGCCAAAGAATCGATTCGTTTCGAGACGAACTAAGTGCGTGGTATTAATAAGCCACAATAATCGTGAAATATCGGTATCTACCACTCATAGATACATTCCGCCTGGCCTGTTTTTTTAACACTCAGCGCTGCGCAGGGAGCTGTTGCAAACACTATACCGCAGCAAATGCAGTTTACAAACATGACGCGCACACTGTGTATGTGCGATCACATTTGGATTCATTTCTGTTGTGTATTTCCGTGCTTGGTTCTGTGTTGTGAATCACTTAATTCTAAATAGAAGGGAAGTTGCAACATCATAATGAAATTCTCATGAATCAACCATTTTTGACATTTACGACGCTCAAACCCTCGCTCCAAACAAACTTCCGAATACATCTAACTACATATCCTTACTGCATTACACAATTTCGTAATCTACAAGGGGTGACAAATCTTCATATCAATCAGTACGATATGTCTTCTATTAAAGAAACGACGCTGCTATTCGAATTAGAATGTATATAGTTAGTTAAACCCTTTAGCATTCAGATAATTCTGCTTAATATAATCCTTCTTTATTCACATTGTTTTGAATTAACCATGCATTATCTCATAGCTTTTAGATTTCAATGATGCGATTGTTGAATTTTCTAATGATACTGTAGGGTAGGTGTGAGAGGCCTGATCTGGTCAGTTTGAGCACAAGACATGTAGAAAATTTGGGCCCGATATGGTCGGTTTGAATGCTAAAGGGTAAGAATTAATGGTGACTCACGTTGCCCGTTTGCTTTTGGAGGCATTGTGTTGATTTCGTTTTAATACGTGTGTGCATGTATGCTGAGTCGGCCCACTAAAAGCTTCTCTTTTGAAAGCTATATCCAAAAGAATTGTAGAAGCTAACAAAGTACAATGGTCTTGTTACTAGTGGGAGCAAAAAGTTGGGCGCGGCCTGAACATGGGCTACAGAGATCGCTCTCTGAGGGTCTCGAATTTGTTCTAAAATTTTTTTTCAACTGAAAACATTTGTAATCAATTGAACAATTGATGGCGTATTGATAGATTTTTGTCACGTATTGATAGATTTTTGTTTAAGTGTTGCTTACATATGCATTGCTAGTGAGGGAAACAGGCTGGAGATAATGCAGAGGTAAGAAGGCGGCTAGCTGGCAGAAACGTTAGCACGCCGGGCGAAATGCGTAGCCGTATTTCGTCTGCCGCTACGTTCTGAGTTCAAATTCCGCCGAGGTCGACTTTGCCTTTCATCCTTTCGGGGTCGATTAAATAAAGTACCAGTTACGCACTGGGGTCGATATAATCGACTTAATCCGTTTGTCTGTCCTTTGTTTGTCCCCCTCTGTGTTTAGCCCCTTATGGGTAATACAGAAACAGATATGCAGAGATATGATGTAAGATAGATGTGAGCCACGTGAAAAGTCAAAAGTGCGTCATTACAAACTGAAGTTGCTGATCTCTGCTTTACAAATCGTTCGATCTAGTTCGAAGCAGTAACCTAACTTATCTCAACGCACACTCTTCCCCCAACCCTTGATGAAAGTACGACACATGCCAGACACGTTAGCGCGCCGGGCGGAATGCTTCGCGGTATTTCATCTGCCGTTACGTTCTAAGTTCAAATTCCGCCGAAGTCGACTTTGCCTTTCATCCTTTCGGGGTCGATAAATAAAAGTACCTATTTCTTTATTACCCACAAGGGGCTAAACACAGAGGGGATAAAACAAGGACAGACATAGGTATTAAGTCGATTACATCGACCTCAGTGCGTAACTGGTACTTAATTTATCGACCCCGAAAGGATGAAAGGCAAAGTCGACCTCGGCGGAATTTGAACTCACAACGTAACGCTGACGAAATACCGCTAAGCATTTCGCCCGGCATGCTAACTTTTCTGCCAGTTTCGCACTGGGGTCGATGTAATCGACTTAATCCCTTTGTTTGTCCTCTCTATGTTTAGCCCCTTGTGGGCAATAAAGAAATATACATTTGAAGAATTAAAATGTTGGCATGGTCTCGGCAATGAGGATTTCGTTCATGTCTCATTGTAGTTGATCAAGATTGACCTGAGGCTAATATAAAACAAACCCACCCCAACTCATGTAGCGTTTATAGCTAAGCAGACTGTCGTACCGAAAACTAGTCTGTGGGCCTTACAGCTAGCTACCTTCACTCTCTGTCTTCTTTTCTATAACGGCCCCTGTTCATTGGAGCTTGCTAATCTCATGCAATCTCAACACAGACATTCTCGACCCGCTCGTCTCACCTTCCCTTATCACCCATGTTGTATCCAATCCCGCCTTGCCTCGCACTAATCACTATGCTCAGCTCCTTCTCTCCAGAACGCTGGTTTTCTGGAATTCCCTACTGGCTCATGTTTTCCTGCAAGCGTCGTCTTTCAACACTTTCAGCAGAATATAAACAGTAGCATTCTTATCGGAGGGCCTGCGAAGTTCATGAGCATTGCCTCGTCACCCAGATACCTCCCCTCTTCGCCAACCCTCACCAAACAAAACAAGACAAAACTGCAACGACAACGACTCATACTTTTATTGGTCTTGAGATGTTTAACTCAAAACCTGAAGCTACAGTACTAAATGCAGTTATTGACTCATCATTTGCATTCACAATTTATTCGTTACTTAGAAGTTTGGCATATGAAGGGCGGTGGTTAGTAAAGTAGGTTGAGAGACGGTCAAAAGGTCTGATGGTATTTAGTTACAACTGTTGGTGGTTTGCGTTTCAATCCTGCCAAGTGTCGACTTTACACTTTATCCGTCCAGAATCAACAAAACAATTATTGGGGGCGTTTAATAGCATACTCAATTGTTTATAATCTGTAGCTCTTTGACAATGTTAGATACTGTCAGTGTAGCTATATGTACTGTTGAAGCTGAAGAGAACTTCCACATACTTGTTGAATAGTTGTAAATAACCGCCTAATCTATTTCGAATGATACTCTACCGACTTTAAAAAGAGCGAGGTACATTGGATAAAGCAGTTACGGCCGAAAAAACAAGACGGAATGGTCACGGTTGGAATGTCTGATAAAATGTTAGCTCTATCGCAGGAGACCTTATTCTAAACAACAACAATAGCAGAAAAGCGAGAATTAATTAGCAAAGCCCACCAGTCTACAAAATACAAGATATCACTTTATAGCAGCTTTGTACAATTAATTGATCAATTTTCTAATATTTAATGATAATTTAGAATTATTTTTCTAAATTATATTTAGAAACACTTTAACTCGTAAATACTTCAGTTCAAAGTTTTACAAGTTTTAATATTCCATTGCTTTAATGTTTTAACTCCAACACATCGTTACTTAAGTTTTCCTGTATAACATAATTTTCAAATAAATAAATTTCTCTTGAATTAAAATATAAATAAATGAAAATAAACTTGAATCAAAATAAATGTTTCAAAATAGTTTTATTTTAATTCAAGTTTATTTTGGTTCAAATTTATTTTAATCTTACGTAAAACTCAGTTAATAATTTATAAATACTACAATATTCAATGTTAACATTTCCACTAATTAAGATATTTCACGGCGTCGATCTTCAAAAGTTTGGGGAAATTTGTCTGCAAAATATCTCGTTCATCTAATTAAATTTCTCTTCATTTAATCTTATATAGAATAACAGAATTGTTTTTTGTACAAAAAACTTTTCAAATAACTTTAAAAAACACTTTATCAGGACAAATTGTATGTTCAAATCAGTTATAAATTGCATTTAAATTGCATTTCCTTACAAGATTTCTTTCCTAAATGGGCAATGATTTGTTGTGATATTTAAGCATCTCTCAGCTGTCTAAGTCATATAAACGTTCGCTAGTGTGCAGCTGGGTCAATATTTTAGGGTGAGTTTCAAATGTTTGAACCAGTTAGCCGCCTGCTGTAAAACTATTTTGTTTCTATTTATATGTGCAAGATTAGCTGTGTGGTTAAGAAGCTCGCTTCTCAAACTACGTGGTTTCAAATCCAATCTCACTGCAGAGCACCACTGTTTTTACTCAATAACTTGAGTAGAATTTGATAGACGAAAAATCTGCTCAAGTCAATCGTGTGTATATGTGAGTATGTGTGAGTGCATGTATGGTAGGCACATAGCTTTCTTATTTCTTTATTTCTTTACTGCCTACAAGGGGATAAACACAGAGGGG
>NC_042999.1:157770329-157787829 GCF_006345805.1 Octopus sinensis
ATCAATATTTTCGATCAAGTTATGAACACGGAGCAGGGAACAATTTTTTTATATACTTTTTAACAAATAAATGGTTGGTGTATTGACAGAAAAAGTAGAGCGCCGATTAAATGCCTTGTAGTTCAAATTGTATTGAGATTGAATTTGCTTTTCATTTCTAGTGACGGAGAGGGATTGTCAATAAAAGGGAATACCACCTGTTTTATAGGCTGTCTTATTTGACAAAATCTTTTTCTACAAAATGGCGTCCATGTGTGAATGTAAGCTAAGAAAAGTTTTTATACATGTAGCTGAAAAAATGACGATGAGAATATAATTCACGTAGACTATATATTTTACTTTTTATCTTTTACTTGTGTTAGTCATTTGAATGTGGCTACGCTGGGGCACGGCCTTGGTTTTTTTTTCTCGAACAAATCAACCCGAGGACTTATTATTTTTGTGTTAAGCTTAGCACTTATTCTATCGTTCTCTTTTACCAAACCACCAAGATACGGGGACACAAATACACCAATACCTGTTGTCAAGCGGTGGTGAGGGATAAACGCACACACACACACACACACGTGCGCGCACACACATGTGCGCGCACACACACGCACACACTCATATATGTGTGTGTGATGGGCTTCTCTCAGTTTCCGTCTACCAAATACACTCACATGACTTAGGTCAGCCAGAGGCCACAGTAGAAGACATACTCTTCCAAGGTGTCATACAATCGGTCTGAATCCGGAAACACATGGTTGAGAAACCAGCTGCTTACTACACAGCGAACTAGCACAGTTTTTCTCACTTCTAAGAACATATGTAAAAAAAGACTGGAAGAAATTAACAAACATTATTACAACGCATGCTGTAAAAACGACTCCACTGAAATAGACGTAGGTAGGGCTATGTGCTGAAGTTCACCCCGCCACTACTTGGTTTGAGTTCAATCCGACCTATGCAGCATCTTGAGGTTGCTAATAAAATTTCAGGATAATTTTTGATGTTTAACAACCAATATTCTTTTCTCTGTTGGATTCAAAGTTAATTTTTCCCATAATTTGTCTAATTTGATAATTTTCGATTTTCAAAAAAAAGAAATATCTGAAGTGGGGCAAAATGAGTAATAACTAATTTCAATCATTTTATTCTTTTTAACTACAAGATGCGTAAATATATCAAGAATAGAGCCATCCCAGCAGATCGTGAAGAATCTATAAAGAATATTTTATGTTGAGGTTTTACATTTAGTAGACCTTTGTTAATTTCATATCATGTACCATTTTTTCATGATCTTTGAATTTGAATTAAATGTTTAAAATTTTTGTTGCGCTGCTGATCTTTTTGATATCTAAGGGTAAATATTGATTTGTATAAGTCTTTTCTCATATGTAATTCTGGAGAATTGAAGAGGCAAGTTTACCTTATCTCGTCTTCTTAATTTTTCCCCACCTAAATTTGTCATTTGTATGCTATAATCTCGATTAGAAATTTATGGTATGATATTTTAGTAGATGGAAATTATTGGCACCTCATTCAAGGAGCATTTCTATTAATGGGTGGTAGACTTAATCTGTCGCTCACCCAGTTTAAGATCATTTCCTTGTCATGAGTGCCTTAAGCCAGCAGTTTCCAAACGGTCAGATATTTGCTACATAATCCCACTAAATAATCAATTATACGCATCCCACCAAAAACTGCGATTTTATATCACCAATATAAGAAATCATTATCAAACACATAACACAGATATAAGGTTTGCAGTATATAATTACTCCCCATTATAATCTTAGTTAATTTCCTACTAAAGCTGATCGTACATTTTATCTTGTCAGAGTTGTTAGAATAAATACCAGCTAAATTTTAAAAGTTGTAAATGAAACCTGTTTCAAGCTCGCAGGCTCATTAAGCAGAACTTACCCTGGTTTCTGTTAAGCGACTGGCAGTATTAGACTATCCGTAGCACTGAATACCAATCCATTGTAATGTTAACCTCCAGCTGTTAATGATACTCAGATTTAGATGAGTGGGCTCCTTTTAAGGAGACCAATCAGTTGCAAAATTCGAGACAAAATGGGAAGTTTATTAATGAAAAGACAAAATAATTTGCATCCATACAAATCATTCTTCAGCATGGTGTAGAAATTAAATAATATAATGCATGTTGCGCAGCACCCTACCGTTTCTACTAATCTCCTTTTCATAGTATTATTCATAGCGATTTCTTACATATGAGCACGACCAGCCATTTTGGGATATACTCTTTTACTCTTTTACTTGTTTCAGTCATTTGACTGCGGCCATGCTGGAGCACCGCCTTTAATCGAGCAACTCGACCCCGGGACTTATTCTTTTGTAAGCCCAGTACTTATTCTATCGGTCTCTTTTGCCGAACCGCTAAGTAACGGGGACGTAAACACACCAGCATCGGTTGTCAAGCAATGCTAGGGGGACAAACACAGACACACAAACACACACGCACACACATATATATATACATATATACGACGGGCTTCTTTCAGTTTCCGTCTACCAAATCCACACACAAGGCATTGGTCGGCCCGGGACTATAGCAGAAGACACTTGCCCAAGACGCCACGCAGTGGGACTGAACCCGGAACCATGTGGTTGGTTAGCAAGCTACTTACCACACAGCCACTCCTGTGCCTATTTATTTATCTGTTTGTATTATATCTGCAATAATAAGAATTTCGTGTGTTGCTGGTGTGATGCTGCAATTCTTGTGGGAAAGAACTATAGTCGGTTATAGCTATCACTAACAATTGACTGTTACTTATTTTATCGACCCCTGAAACGAACAAAATAAAGCCGAGGTCGATTTAAATTGAAAGTGTAACAGGTTATACTGATTCTCTAAACCTAAAACCCTTTAAAAAGAGCGATGGGGGATTAAATGCTTTTAGAAAGGAAATAACTTATTCATGAGAAATAGTTTCCTTTTGTGATAATAATGGTAATAATTACAAACACGGGCAATATATCTATAAAATCATCAATTTAGTTGAAATTTCTGGAAGATATTGTTGTCATGGTATAATATAAACATCTTAGTTCACGATAGATGAATGCTTTATCGGGCGGAAGAATTTATAAGCCCGGAGGCTACATTGTCGTATTAAACATTTGTAATTTTAATTCTCGTTTTAAATCTGTCAATGTGTACATATAAGTGTACATATAAGACGTGTCTATGTTACGTATGTATGCGTGCCTGCTTGTCTAATTGTCTTACATGCTGACACGACTAACGCAGAAAACTTAACACTGTAGTTGAATGATTTATACTGTCACGAACTAGGTTTACATTTTCATTTGTTTATGAAATTTACTGAGTCACAACTGAGTCGGAAGTCGGACAACTGATCAGACGGATCGACGGCTCGTATCATGTCACCAGCCTGTGTTATAGCTGAGACCAAGCTTCTTAACAATGGCAAACACAGTCTTTCTACTCGTAAACAGTTATCATGTGAAGGTATATGGGGCAAAATGAGTAATTTCTGATTCCTATTTTCCCGCTGTCTCTTTGAAACCATTACATTGAAAATATTGTACCATCATTTTATCATCTCTAAGAGTAAAAATTAGTTAGCATAATTGTTGTTGTTGAAGTTGAGAAAGTCCGACACATTGTCAGGTGACAGGTACTGTTTTTCAACAAATGTTTCTTCAGCTTTGATTCGATTGCAATTAAGGTTGCTAATAAAATATCTGGATAAATTTTGATGTTTAACAACCAATATTCTTTTCTCTGTTGGATTCAAAGTTAATTTTTCCCATACTGTCTAATTTGATAAGTTTCAATTTTCAAAAAAAAAAAAAAAAAAGAAATATCTGAAGTGGGGCAAAATGAGTAATAATTCATTTCAATCATTTTATTCGTTTTATCTTGCAAGATGCGTAAATATATCAAGAATAGAGCCATCCCAGCAGATCGTGAAGAATCTATAAAGAATATTCTATGTTGAGGTTTTAGATTTAGTAGACCTTTGTTAATTTCAAATCATGTACCATTCTTTCATGATCTTTGAATTTGAATTAAATATTACTCTCTCTCTTTTACTCTTTTACTTGTTTCAGTCATTTTTACTGCGGCCATGCTGGAGCACCGCCTTTTTAGTCGGGCAAATCGACCCCGGGACTTATTCTTTGGAAGCCCAGTACTTATTCTATCAGTCTCTTTTGCCGAACCGCTAAGTAACGGGGACGTAAACACACCAGCATCGGTTGTCAAGCAATGCTAGGGGGACAAACACAGACATACAAACACACACACAGACACACAAACACACACGCATACATACATATATATATATACGACAGGCTTCTTTCAGTTTCCGTCTACCAAATCCACTCACAAGGCATTGGTCGGCCTGGGGCTATATCAGAAGACACTTGCCCAAGATGCCACGCAGTGGGACTGAACCCGGAACCATGTGGTTGGTTAGCAAGCTACTTACCACACAGCCACTCCTGCGCCTATTTAAAATTTTTGTTGTACTTCTGATCTTTTTGATGTCTAAGGGTAGATATTGATTTGTATAAGTCTTTTCTCAAATATAATTCTGGAGAACTGAAGAGGCAGATTTACCTTATCTCGTCTTATTAATTTTTCCCCACCTAAATTTGTCATTTGTATGCTCAAAATAACTAGAAATTACAGGCACTGCATAAATACAAAATATAGTCAAGAGAATAAAACAACGTAGAAATAATTTCAAAATATCACAAGTATCACATTTGGACAATAAGAAGTAACAACAGCTGTAGTCTATAAACTATATATTTTGATCGAAAATGGATTATCCTACCCCTTCCTTCCCCTCCATCTCTTTTCACTATAAAGAATACGAAACAGCACTCATTATCACAGGTTGCACAGAGTTCAATTACAAAAGAAAACAAAAATGGGATCTTTTCGGTTTGAACGGCAGTTTTTAACATAATTTCTAGGTAACTAAAAAGTTTTAAACTTCGTATACTGGTAGAATGTGTTTATAAAACATCTTTTTCTCTTGGCTTTATTGAAAAAATTCTATAGTTTGTAAGATATTTGTTGTTTTTTTCTTCAATTTCTGCAATTTCAACCAATCAGTGACTCCATAGTGGTAAAAAAACATTCTGTGCCGTATGAATATGTCCCTCGTTTAAGAAACAGATTGGGTTTATTTACATTTGTGAATAAAAAAAGATACCCTTCCCCCACCCGTAACCCTAACCCTAACCTGCTCACAGCAGCCATATTCCCACCGCTCTATGTCACACTGGTGAGACCCATATTGGAGTACGGGATTCAACCCTCTTCTCCTTATCTCCTCAAAGACATACATCATCTCGAAAGAATCCAGAAGCTGGCTACCCGCATGGTTCTTGGTCTCAAGCATTTGTCTTATGAAGAAAGGCTGAAGACGCTCGACCTTTATTCTCTAGAAAAACGACGACGCCGTGGTGATCTCATTCTTGCTCACAACATCATAAGCGGAAAGTGTAACCTCTCGAAAGAGCTGTTCTTCACTCCTGCTCCAGAGCGTCGGCTGCGGGGTCACTCCGAAAAGCTCTATCTGCGACGATTTCATCTCAATCGAAGGAGAAGGGCTTTCTCCGTCCGGGTTGCGGATCCGTGGAATAAGCTGCCGGACGAGATAGTGAAGATGCCGACGACCGCTCAGTTCAAAGTCTCTCCTGACCAGAAATGGCCTGAACTCTTTGCATGAACACCACCCTGTACATAACTCCATGTCCCCCTACATGACCTTGCTTTTTGCTTTTTGAGCCAAAAAATTAACTTAACTTAACTTAAAACAGATTGAAATACAATAGATCGATACTAGGGTCATAATTATGGGTGACAATTTCATATGACACCGCTAGAAAAAACTGCCGTTCAAACCGAAAAGATCCGAAAAATGCTTTAAATGAAAAACTATATGACATAGAAGAGGTGCAGTTTGTTAAAGTAGTGAGTTTCAACTCTAATAGTCTCCACCATTATACGTATAATCACAGCAAAAGACAAAAAAACGGCAACATTACAAATATAAAATACTTCCACACAAATCTGATAAACACACGCAGATATAACATTGTCACTTATCTTTGCATACATTTCACAGTGGAGGCGCAATGGCCCAGTGGTTAGGGCAGCGGACTCACGGTCATAGGATCGTGGTTTCGATTCCCAGACCGGGCGTTGTGAGTGTTTATTGAGCGAAAACACCTAAAAGCTCCACGAGGCTCCGGCAGGGGATGGTGGTGATCCCTGCTGTACTCTTTCACCACAACTTTCTCTTCCTGTTTCTGTTGTACCTGTATTCCAAAGGGTCGGCCTTGTCACTCTCTGTGTCACGCTGAATATCCCCGAGAACTGCGTTAAGGGTACACGTGTCTGTGGAGTGCTCAGCCACTTACACGTTAATTTCACGAGCAGACTGTTCCGTTGATCGGATCAACCGGAACCCTCGTCGTCGTAATCGACGGAGTGCTTCCATACATTTCACAAAAGAGTAAAATGAGTGCAATGTATTATGCTGCAACCCATGTAATTCACACTGTTTACCGAAGAGTGCATTATGATTCTCAGTTAGGTGGAAGCGTGCCGTAACTTATTTCTTTATTGCCCACAAGGGGCTAAACATAGAGGAGACAAACAAGGACAGACAAAGAGATTAAGCCGATTATATCGACCCCAGTGCGTTACTGGTACTTAATTTATCGACCCCGAAAGGATGAAAGGCAAAATCGACCTCGGCGGAATTTGAACTGAGAACGTAACGGCAGACGAAATATCTATTTCTTTACTACACACAAGGGGCTAAACATAGAGGAGACAAACAAGGACAGACAAAGAGATTAAGCCGATTACATCGACCCCAGTGCGTTACTGGTACTAATTTATCGATCCCGAAAGGATGAAAGGCAAAGTCGACCTGGGCGGAATTTGAACTCAGAACGTAACGGCAGACGAAATACCGTGCTAACGTTTCAGCCACTCGCCGTAACTGATTAGCTGGATGAGTGGCTCGAACCTGCTCAAATGATGCTGTACCTTCTTATCATAACTCAGTTAAGTTAGGGTTGATCAGGAGTTATACAACAACACACATACATATATACGCATGTGCACACGTACACACACGCACACATATAGTACCTGCTATAATGATATTATTTTCTGTTTTCTCTTAGACACACACATATCTATATCCATCCATCCATCCATCCATCCATCCATCCATCCATCCATCCATCTATCTGCCTGTCTATCTATCTATCTATCTATCTATCTATCTATCTATCTATCTATCTATCTATCGATATGTATGTATTAACTGTCTTTATATAAGTCTATACGCAGTTGTACTTTGTCAAACAAAAGCATAAAAGCACTCAAGCGCATTTAGTTTAGAGGAGTGCAGTACCCTCTGTATGTGAGTCTAACACATAAAAAACACATACACACATACAGAAACACTCATACATACACACTCATGCGCGCACGCGTATTTAACAAGGCTGTGTCCTGATTCTTGATGAGTGTCAGGTCCAAGTAAAATTCGATAGCTGTCATAAAAAGAACAGCGAAATGTCAAACTTCACTTAGCAAGTTAAAATGCTGAAAAATAACGGATCAGCTGAGTGTTTGGCTTTGATTCTGCATAAAGAAATGTTCGATCTATGACACTTGTCAAATGGGATGTTTAAAAGGTGTGCGTGGTTGATGAGACACAGGAAGCGAAATGAGTCGATGCCTTCGATACTTGCATACATACATACATACATACATACACACTTACATACATATGTACATACATACATACATGCATATATATATATATACAGATTTACATATATGTATGCATACATATATACATACATAAATCCATCCATCCATCCATCAATATATATACATACATATAAACTGTCAAGAGTAGATATTATACTTTGCTCTTAGCCATATATAGATATACATACATACATGTATACATACATACATACATGTATACATACATACATACATGCATATATACATATATACAGATTTACATATATGTATGCATACATATATACATACATAAATCCATCCATCCATCCGTCCATCATATATATATATATATATATATATATATATATATATACATATTAAACTGTTAAGAGTAGATATTATACTTTGCTCTTAGCCATATATAGATATACATACATACATGTATACATACATACATACATGTATACATACATACATACATGCATATATACATATATACAGATTTACATATATGTATGCATACATATATACATACATAAATCCATCCATCCATCCGTCCATCAATATATATATATATATATATATATACATATTAAACTGTTAAGAGTAGATATTATACTTTGCTCTTAGCCATATATAGATATACATACATACATGTATACATACATACATACATGTATACATACATACATACATGCATATATACATATACAGATTTACATATATGTATGCATACATATATACATACATAAATCCATCCATCCATCCGTCCATCAATATATATATATATATTATATATATATATATTATATATATATATATACATATAAACTGTTAAGAGTAGATATTATACTTGCTCTTAGCCATATATAGATATACATACATGTATACATATATGTATACATAGATATACATACATACATACATACATACATACATACATACATACATACAAGAGTATATACACTTGTTCATGTTTGTAGATGTTTATGTGACAATCATAAAATGCTAGAGTTTTCAGGCAAACAAAATTGGCAGCCAAAAACGAAATTTACTCAGAGAATAAAATAAAGATACACAAAATTTTTTTCTAAAAATACCACTGATCGGTGTTTGTGACCTAAATTTCAGCGATGGAGTTTTGTTTCTTTATTAAAAATCAGTTCCCTCTTTGTGGAGCTGGAACTGAAATATACATAAAGGAAAGAAACATACATACAGAAAGAGTGAGCCTTAAGAATAACTTGTACAACAGATCTAACAATACCAGCTATAAATTTCCCTTCTGACCTTCCTTTATTTGTAGGCTTTGTCATGTTCAGAAAGCAAATATCAACAGGGTAGAGACATATAAATTCAATCACACGAACACTTCTGTGAGGAGATTTTTATACGACTTTTAAGAGTGCTGATGGTAGAATGGTTAAGCTAAAGCTCTCAGCAACTTAATGTCTTATTGTTCAGATGTCAATTCCCGTCCGGCCTAAGCTTGTCTTTCTCTCTCCAGTAACCTAACGAGGCTTTACCAAACTTTCTAGGGAACCAAGAAGAAAATGTTTTCTAAACTCTGAGAGACTCATTAGAACCAGTGACTGATCACAGTTCCAAGGTACTGAATGGGTTAGTTGTTTGTTCATGGACAGAGAGGTCAAATTATTTCATGAGAAATTTCCAACTTTTCTGGAAATGTCTCATGAGACAGATAAATATTACGAGACTCGTAGATAAGATCTGGCCAGAAACCGAAAGAAACGTATGTAGCGTGTTTAATCTTATGATCTACGAGATAGTTTTCCAATAACTAATCTACTCGCTCCTTCAACACTATAACTTAAAAAGAAAAATGTTCATTAGAGTAGTTGTTTGTTTTTCATTCTTTCGGGGTTCAATAAAATAAAAGCGATATAATCAGCTATAGCCCCTACGACTCTATACCTATGTTCGTAATAATTATTATTGATCCCTAACATTGACACAAGGTCGTAAGTTTCCGAAGAAAGGCAAAGTTGATTAAATCGATCGACCCAGTAACTTCATTAGGTCTCATTTCCTTTCCCTCTGCAACATTTGAACTCAGAATTTAAAGGAACTCAACTGAGTACAGCCAAGTAATTATTGCAGTACTTTAACCTTATTAATTTTCTTGATAGTATTGCAAAATTTTAAGAATTAGAAACGACAAAATTTTAAGAATTAGTAACGACAAGCTAGTCTCATTCAATAGCTGAACGATACAATCAGGCCATATAGTAATGAAATAGAGTTCTACTTCATCCACTCTAGTTATGAATAAGAAATAACTAAAATTTTCAAAGACTCTACAAATCTTTAGAAACATCATATAGCGGCCTGGTGTACAGGTATCCTAAATCTTTAGGCGTAAGCGTTTCAATAGACAGGTAACCTGGTGGTGTCTATTTCCTCTCCACGTATGGTTAGCCTTTGGAGTTCTTGTGAAAAGCTTTTCCTCACTTTTACAGGTTATATTTTTAATTCTGCTGAGTTATATTTTTAATCCCTCTTCATCCAGAAACTTGCGAGGAGAAGATTCGATTGTCGGCAAAATGACCACGAAACGGATTGGGTTACTTGATCCCAGAAGTAAATATGTAAATGTGACTTTGTTAAAACCACTCCTCGATGATTTAGATTCTTTTTTAGAGCTAGGAATTACTTCAGTCATGATCAATTGCTGAGGAGTGTTGCTCACGATAGGACTGGTACCCTATTATCAACAACACTGGGACCACGCTTACAAGCATGGACATTAATAGTACTGGTTATAATGCCGTTGCTACTAGCAGAGTAATCAGCAACACTAAGATGGTGCCGTTGCTACAAATTCAGACAGCGCTACTAGGACAATGGTACAAGTATATTACATCAAAGGACAACCATCCAACTGATCTCAATGATTCAATTATCACGTTCCAGCTAATATCTCAGAGACGCACAGCTTCCCCTCTTTGCTTCTTTCATCGCTAGTATAGCATTTTGCTCCCATGAACTTACTAACAGAACATTTTCCCCGTTTACTCATCCCTACTGCTTCCGTCACGTTCTCTCCCATTCTGGAATTATCTTCTTTGTCCATATTTCCTCTTACAGGTTTATTCAAGCTGAATATTAATCACATCAACGTGACAAGACGAGAAAAGTATTGAAATGTCGGGCTCAGTCCTCCTTTTCCTGTGAATAGCTTAAGAAAAGCATATTATTCTCTCTTTGACTGGGTATAGAACTCCCGACCCCTTTTCCTTTATGAACGAATCAACTGGAATAATATAATATCTAAGCCTCCTTTTCCAAATGCTTTAACGACGCAACCGATACTGAATGACTTCAACCTGGAAGTAAAACCCCGACGTAGCGTCAGCTTGCTGAAGATTTATTTCTTGCAACATTCAATGTCCTGATGTTCTACTGTAATTGGTTTCTCTTTTATTAGGTCTACTCGAGGGCTTTCTTTTTCATTAGTGTCTTTTTCATTAGGAAAGATGCCTTGATGTTTTTAAGGGAAAATATCAAACCACTGTTACCTTTCAATGCCTAAGATACATAGTCCAGATCTGGGATCTTTTCGGTTTGAACGGCAGTTTTTCTAGCGGTGTCATATGAAATTGTCACCCATAATTATGACCCCTAGTATCGATCTATTGCATTTCAATCTGTTTTAGGGTTAGGGTTAGGGGTGGGGGGAAGGGTATCTTTTTTTTTTCTTCACAAATGTAAATAAACCCAATCTGTTTCTTAAATGAGGAACATATTCATACGGCACAGAATGTTTTTTTACCTCAATAGACGTATTTGATTGGTTGAAATTGCAGAAATTGAAGAAAAAAACAACAAATATCTTACAAACTATAGAATTTTCTTATTAAAGCCAAGAGAAAAAGATGTTTTATAAACACATTCTACCAGTATACGAAGTTTAAAATTTTTTAGTTACCTAGAAATTATGTTAAAAACTGCCGTTCAAACCGAAAAATATCCCAGATCTGTTCACCAAAATATAATCAGGCTACCAACAAGACCAACTCGTAAAAACTGTAAATATAGCAGCTTCTAAAAAGATAGTTTCCAACCAATTTAGCTGATTTAACCTGAATACTGCGCTGAAAACTATGTTTACGACAGACAATGCGGAAGTCTCTACGTGTCCGCTCGACCAATCGTCAACAACGGCGAAATCTTCCTTTCAAATCGTATCCTACTGATTAAGGTAAACGTAAAATAAAAACAGTATCGTTACGGCTGAAATGCTTTTGATCATAAATCTTTTTGATCTCAGTTGATCGATAGTCTTAGCAAAAACAAGAACAGAGCAAGAAGAAGAAGAAGAAGAAGAACAACAACAACAACAACAAAAACAGAAGGGATCCAATAATGCAATCTTGTTTCAAATGAATGATCATTTAGGTTCCAAGTCGTTGGATTTGTTACTCTTTACTTTTTTACTTGTTTCAGTCATTTGACTGCGGCCATGCTGGAGCACCGTCTTTAGTCGATCAAATCGACCCCAGGACTTATTCTTTGGAAGCCTAGTGCTTATTATATCGGTCTCTTTTTGCCGAACCGCTAAGTTACGGGGACGTAAACACACCAGCATCGGTTGTCAAGCGATGTTGGGGGGACAAACACAGACAGAGACAGAGACACACACACACACTCATATATATATATATATATATAATATATATATATATATATACATACATGCGACGGGCTTCTTTCAGTTTCCGTCTTCCAAATCCACTCACAATGCTTTGGTCGGCCCGAGGCTATAATAGAAGACACTTGCCGAAGATGCCACGCAGTGGGACTGAACCCGGAACCATGTGGTTCGTAAGCAAGCTACTTACCACAGCCACTCCTACGTTGTTGATTTCAAACTCCAGATTAGTTAACAATGACCAAACATATGATCAAGCGCGTTCCGGTCGTGACCTCCTCATCTTTTTGCATCAAGCTCCAAAGACTACACCACCCAATGAATATATATATATTGTGTGTGCACTTAGTTGTATGACTACTACTGTATGAGTAAGAGTTCCACATAAATTATCATTATCCAGTCAGCTTCCCGTACGGGAATTAGTCTACGAGTGTAGTAAGCAGTGTTATTAGTTATGATATACAGAGTATATGTAGTAGAAAATTTAGGTAAGCACAAATATAAATTATTGGTTCCTACGTACGTTTCCCCATTGTAGTCATCTGGAACTCAGCACTGGATGTTCCAAATGCATTTGGACACTTAACCACAATGGTTCATTAGGGGACTACCTTTTTGCATTCTGTTACAAAAATCAAATCTCTCTTCCTCCTCTCTACCTACCTACCTACCTACCCACCAACCTACCTACCTACCTACCCACCAACCTACCTACCCACCTACCTAGCTACCTAGCTACCTAGCTACCTACCTACCTATCTACCTACCCACCTACCTACCCACCTACCCACCTTCCTACCCACCTACCTACCTACCTACCTACCTACCTACCTACCTACCCACATACCTAGCTAGCTAGCTAGCTAGCTAGCTACCTACCTACCTACCTACCTACCTACCTACCCACCTACCCACCTACCTACCTACCTACCTACCTACCTACCTACCTACCCACCTACCCACCTACCTACCCACCTACCCACCTATCTACCCACCTACCTACCCACCAACCTACCTACATACCTACCTACCTACCCACTAACCTACCTACCTACCTACCTACCTACCTACCTACCTACCTATATATCGGTTGTGCGTTGAGGTGAAATTTAGCTGCCATTTTTTCCCAATTAAACGACCATATTGGGACTTCGTTGGCTCACGGTTTGATTTGTTTCCTTAATCGGAGGTATGTGTGTGTATGTGTGTGTATGTGAGTGTGTGTGTATGTGAGTGTGTGTATGTGAGTGTGTGTGTGTGTGTGTGTGGTGTGTGTGTGTGTGTTTGTGTGGGCACATGTGCGCGTGTGTCTGCGTGCGTTACAATGTAACACCATATAAAGTTTGGAAAATTACCAAACTATTTTATCGTTATGTTCCTCATTGAAATTGAGTTTTCTTCCCTCTCCAGCATTATAACCAGGATTCTCTAAGTGGTAGTTTTACTTGCTAGAAGTAACAAACGAAATTTCATTCAAATGATATCTTAGCACCTCAAACGACTAAATATCATTGGATAAGGTAGTTCTAAACATATCTAGAGAAAGATATTTGTGTGTCTGTGTTTGTCCCCCCAACATCGCTTGACAACCGATGCTGGTGTGTTAACGTCCCCGTAACTTAGCAGTTCGGCAATTGAGACCGATAGAATAAGTACTAGGCTTACAAAGAATAAGTCCTGGGGTCGATTTGCTCGACTAAAGGCGGTGCTCCAGCATGGCCACAGTCAAATGGCTAAAACAAGTAAAAGAGAGAGTAACGTAGTTCTCGGAGATTCAGCATAACACAGAATTTGATACGGCTGGCACTTTGCAATACAGGTACTACTCATTTTTTGCTAGCTGACTGGACTGGAGCAATATGAAATATAGTGTCTTGCTGAAGGACACAACGTGTCGCCAGGTATCGAACTCACGACGTTACGACCATGAGCCGAATACCCGAACCACTAAGCCACGCGTCTTCACCAATAACAACCGCTATAACGAAGATCATAGCTCGGAATTACGAAAAAACATCTAATTTTTAAGCCGTACTTTCTATAGCTTGACGTAACTATCATGTTTCCGCTAGATCAAACAGTATCTTTGTTAAGTACAGGCTGTGAGGCCCCCTGGTTGGTAAAAAGACACCATGATGATAGCTTGAACGTCTTTACTCTTTATTCTCTTCTACTTGTTTCAGCCATTTGACTGTTGCCATGCTGGAGCACCGCCTTTAGTCGAGCAAATTGACCCCAGGACTTATTCTTTGTAACCCAGTACTTATTCTATCGGTCTCCTTTGCCGAACCGCTAAGTTACGGTGACGTAAACACAGCAGCATCGGTTGTCAAGCGATGTTGGGGGGACAAACACAGACACACAAACATACACACACACACAGACACACACACACACACATAGACACACACATACAGACACACACACAGACACACACACACACACACACACACACACACACAACACACACACACACACACATATATATATATATATATATATATATATATAATATATATATTTCACGTTGCTCCAGTTCACTCAGCTGTAGAAATGAGTTGCGACGTTACTGGTGCCAAGCTGTATCGACCTTTGTCTTTCCCTTGGATAACACTGGTGGTGTGGAGAGGGGAGGCTGGTATGCATGGGCGACTGCTGGCCTTCCATAAACAACCTTGCCCGGACTTGTCTCTAGGAGGGTAACTTTCTAGGTGCAATCCCATGGTCATTCATGACCGAAGGGGGTCTTTACCCTTTTACACACTTATATACGACGGGCTTCTTTCAGTTTCCGTCTACCAAATCCACTCACAAGGCTTTGGTCGGCCCGAGGCTATGGTAGAAGATGCTTGCCCAAGGTGCCATGCAGTGGGACTGAACCCGGAGCCATGTGGCAGGTAAGCAAGCTACTTACCACACAGCCACTCCTACGCCTACGTCTTTGATCATAGTTTTTTTGTTTTTTTTTAAAACTTGATCGGAGGTTGAACTAGGCTCAGCAACCTTAGTTAGTCTCATTACCAACATCATCACCATCACTATCAACTCTTTACTCTCTTTCTCTCATTTACTTGTTTCAGTCATTTGACTGCGGCCATACTGGAGCACCACCTTTAGTCGAGCAACTCGACCCCGGGACTTATTCTTTGTAAGCCCAGTACTTATTCTATCGGTCTCTTTTTGCCGAACCGCTAAGTGACGGGGACGTAAACACACCAGCATCGGTTGTCAAGCAATGCTAGGGGGGACAAACACAGACACACAAACATATACACATACATACATATATATATATACATATATATATATACATATATACGACAGACTTCTTTCAGTTTCCGTCTACCAAATCCACTCACAAGGCATTGGTCGGCCCGGGGCTATATCAGAAAACACTTGCCCAAGGTGCCACGCAGTGGGACTGAACCCGGAACCATGTGGTTGGTAAGCAAGCTACTTACCACATAGCCACTCCTGCGTCTAACTACATCATCATCATTAACAGCTACAGCAACATACCGAATTAGCAGCCACTCGCCCTTCAAATTACTGGAAGGATAAACTTTAGATAATATAATAAATACTGGATAACATGACCCTGAGCATACCCTGCTTGGGAAAAAGATGGAATGGTCACAGCTGGAACATTTTTGATTAAAGATATGCTTTATCAAAACTATACCTAAATAATAACAGCAAGATTACCTATCTACCACCACGACCATCACCGCCAACACCATCACTGCCAGCAGCAGCAGGAGCAGGAGCAGGAGCAGCAACTTCAACAACAACAACAACAATGACGACGACGACGACTACAACAATAACCGGCATCAACAATGTGAAACCCTCTTTGTAGACGCTAAGCCTGCTTGAAATAGCAGCTAAATCTCTCTGAAATTAATTCCTACGTCTTATAATTTTTTTTTTTTAAAGGACATATTGGCCTATGCGATATTAGATACAGTGTATCCGAATAAAATATGGGTGGCTGCAGTCTAATGATTAAAGCAAGCAAAAGAAAAGACGAAAGATAAGCAATGAAGTCAGGTTCACTCCATCTAACGTACCCATTTTCTTTTAAGACAGTAAGGTGAAATTTGCGGGAGATGTGTTTGCTGCACTTTAATAATAATAATAATAATAATAATAATTGTGTACAGTGCTCAGGTGCACTACAACTCATCTAAAGTGTATATATAATCAGGTGTAGTTTCGGCGGATTTCGGAAAGCATGAGGGCCTTAAAGGATGCAGTGTTATGGCAGTCAACAACTGACGCAGGCAGTTTATTCCATGCTTCAGCAACTCTGAGCGTGAAAAAATGTTTCCGAAAGTCATGGGAGCTGTATTGTTTTCTGACTTTGTAGGCATGTCCACGTGTGTTAGACACATGGAGATCAAAAAGGTGTTCAGTGTTGTTGTTGGTGAGGTGGTTGATAACTTTGTGGGTGTTTACCAAGTCCGTCGCCAAACGCCGGAGCTTCAGTGAATCCATGCCCAGGGAAACAAGGCGCTCAGAATATGGTAGGTTTCTAGCAGGACGAGTGACCATATAGAGGCTCCCTCATTAACAAAGGTAACATATATTTAACCGTTACGTTGTCTAATTTGTATTCCAATAATCACTACCACAATTACTATATTTATTCGTTAAGTCACTCAGATTACAATTTACGTTTGAAACCGAAGCAAAACAAATGATCCAAAAACAAAATATACAAAATAGACAACAAAAATGTAATAATTCCTCTTACCTTTAATGTTTCGGCTTTATTCTTTGTTTGGTTTTGTTCCGGTTTTAAAGTAATATGTTTAGCAGGATTCTCCTGTCTCACCTAACCTCTAAATTTCCTCTCCCTTTTCTTCTTTGTTTCCTTTTGCCCCCCCCACCTCCACTCTAACTCTTAAATAGTTTCACACACACACACACACACACCACACACACACACACACGTATATATGTATTTATATATATATATGCATATATAGACATATGAGTGTGTGTGTATTTATATATATATATTTGTGGATATATAATTATATACAGATACC
>NC_042999.1:157792829-157810329 GCF_006345805.1 Octopus sinensis
TTTCAACAGACCTTTGTGTTTAACAAATTAGTTACATGAAGAAGGACAATGTGCATGATCTTTTCAGCGTGCTTCTGACTGGTGGAAGAACTTATTCTGAGGTCAAAACTTTGGCTTGACTGTTTGAGACAGATTGTTGCCTTAAACTGGGCAATGGATTAAGTCTCCTTTCCTTTAAGAGGAAAACCGCCCCCAACGCACTTCCACACATTTTTTTGTTTATCAAATATTCTTCGCAAGATTATGGCAGAAGACACTTTACAATCGTACTGCATAATGGAATCGAACCAGAAATCACGTACTTGATAAACGAACTTCGTAAGCACACAGCTATGATGCATCCATCTTGCAACAGAAGCTCTGCAATCTTGTACAGCAGTCAATTTAATTTAATCTCTCTGACACGGGAAATCTTCATCATACCGATATATCATACAAAATTAATTAATCCATATGTTACATGTGATATTGTGTAATTTTCCTCCAAGACCAATTGCTAAATACTAACCATCCGATGGTTTATTATGGACATTACCTGACAAATAAATAGTCAGACGTAGGAGAGCAGAATGGTTCAAACTGTCAACGTTTGTATCTTTAGGTTGAATATCAATCCATTAAAACTTTGTAAGACATCCTGAATAATCTCGTGATTGTACAAAATAAAATAAAAAAAACTAAACAAAAATAACAGAAAGAGATGGCCGAATTAATGTATATCCTCAAAAGTAAGGAACGTAACTCTTCTCTAGTCAAAGAAGGGATACATTTTTTTAACACTAGTTTCATTTAAAATAAGAACGAGTGAGTTTTACGTTGTCGCACGACAACAACCGAATCTCCTTCAAATCACTTTCTATCACCTTTAAAAAGAACACGTTGGATCACTTGGCTCTGAGTTCCTTGCAGATCGGAAAAAGAGGAAATCGCCAAGGTTGGCATGTCTTTGGTTTTAGGCCTGCTCGGTCAGATTTTACTTGGGGCTAAACAGCTGTAACAATAACTAGTTGCATCATTCTCTTTAATAGTGGAGGCGCAATGGCCCAGTGGTTAGGGCAGCGGACTCGCGGTCGTAGGATCGCAGTTTCGATTCCCAGACCGGGCATTGTGAGTGTTTATTGAGCGAAAACACCTAAAGCTTCACAAGGCTCCTGCAGGGGATGGCAGGTAAACCCTGCTGTACTCTTTCACCACAAGTTTCTCTCCCTCTTTCTTCCTGTTTCTGTTGTACCTGTATTTCGAAGGGCCAGCCTTGTCACACTCTGTGTCACGCTGAATATCCCCGAGAACTACGTTAAGGGTGCACGTGTCTGTGGAGTGCTCAGCCACTTGCACGTTAATTCCACGAGCAAGCTGTTCCGTTGATCGTATCAGCTGGGACCCTCATTGTCGTAAGCGACGGAGTGCTCCTACCTCTCTTTAATAACTCACAAAATAAACGAAAAGATTCACATTTACTCTCTAATTGAATACATTTAATTCTTTAAATATTTTTTATCCTTTTACTCTATGTAAGTAACTAAGATTGCCGTTGAAATATATTGAATTAGCGCATTAATCATTCAAAGAATAAAACCCAGAAGGGACTGTGAAGGAATGATCTAAAAAAGTTGATGTATAGATCAGGTAAGAGCAACAACGTCAAAAATATAATCAAGTCTTATCAGAGATCATTTTGTCTGTGATGTTTCGAATTTTCTTTTGATGTTAATGTTAAAAACTTGTGAATATTGCCAAGTATACCAATGTCAGGGAAAAAAAAGGATATGAATTTCTTTGTCACATCAAAATATGAGTCAATATTGATCTACAGAAACTATCACTGTCCAATTTTCGAGAATATCGCTGATTATCGGATGACGTTTCGAAAGGCGAAGAAAAAAATTTCTTACTTGCTTTTTCTTACCCTCATCTTCGAAGCAACCGTTCTGTTTCCATTATAGAATTTCAATCCTCAAAATGGTCATGACATTGTATAAGGTACATCTGGGAAAATATCGATCATTTCCAGTATTCTGTAAATCGCAATATTTAAAATTCTTTTTAGAGTTTAAAGAAATAATTCACAATAGAATGACGATCTGCAAAATCCATGTGTAAGCATCGTTTCACATCTAAAGCTGAACCTAATATAATGTTGGAAATATTTCGAATCAGAATTACTGACGTCATATCAAGGAAAGATATTACTTAGTGGCAGCATTATTTACAGAGTCATTTTATAAAATGTTACTTATCCTCTTTTCTTATATATTTATTTTTATCCAAGGAATTAAATTTTATTCTCATTCTCAAAATTCTATAGATTTTAAATCTAAGGTACACCAAGTGAACAAAAATGCGTTTGCTATAATTCTAACCATGTGAATACTATAATAATTCTTATGGATGGAAGCACTCCGTCGGTTATGACGACGAGGGTTCCGCTTGTTCCGAATCAACAGAACAGCCCGCTCGTGAAATTAACGTGTAAGTGGCTGAGCACTCCACAGACACGTGTACCCTTAACGTAGTTCTCGGGGATATTCAGCGTGACACTGAGAGTGACAAGGCCGGCCCTTTGAAATACAGGTACAGCAGAAACAGGAAGTAAGAGTGAGAGAAAGTTGTGGTGAAAGAGTACAGCAGGGATCACCACCACCCCCTGCCGGAGCTTCGTGGAGCTTTAGGTGTTTTCGCTCAATAAACACTCACAACGCCCGGTCTGGGAATCGAAACCGCGATCCTACGACCGCGAGTCCGCTGCCCTAACCACTGGGCCATTGCACCTCAATAATTCTTATAGTGTTTAATTAACGCAATAAACGTGAACTTTATAATTATTTGTTCGATCTGTATATCTCAGATAGAAAACAAACAAGAATAAAATAATCCCTAACATTTAATCGATTAAATCTGTTCAAATACTTGGCTAGTAACTATTTTATTTACCTTGCAGGATACAAATTCCATTAAAAAAGCATGCTTTACTAATTTTATAATCCACTATAAAATGTATTTTATCGTAAGAGCCGTGTTTCTCTCTCGGTCCATCACACGCTCAGATCAAAATGATTTTCAATTATCTTGATTTCTAATTTCTTAATCAAGGAGGAAAGTAATACCTGTAAGCCGTCTCATGACATCTTGAGTGTCAGGTGGGGGTGTTCACCCAAATAGGCTGCGTTGGGATTTGAACTCAGAAGCATCGAAGGTCTTTCCCGAGCCATATGCTCATAAGGTCGACTACCTGGATTATGTAGCGTATATATTGTAACCCCTCCCTGGACGGGACACCAAATCCGTCGAGGCATACTCATTTTTGCCAGCTGAGTGGACTGGAACAATGTGAAATGAAGTATTTTGTTCAAGAACACAACGCATCACCCGGTCTAGTAATCGAAACCACAATCTTATGATCATGGGCACAATGCCCTAACCACTAAGCCACGCACCTACAGAAGGATGTGAACTCAAAAGGCAAAGAGAAGTAACCAATGCTGTAAAGCGCATGTTCTATCGTTCTTTCAGTTTCACCGGTCCACTGCCTTGAATAGGCACTTTTTTTGCTAATCGATTCGAGAGGCAAAAATTGACATTGGCAGGATTTGAACTTAGAACGCAGAGACTCGGAGCAAGTGCTGCATGGGGGTGGGGGGTGTCTGTGTCACGCTCTAACAGATCAGCCAATTCGCTACCAGTTGTAAAGAAATAACAATAAAAACAACCAGTGAATATATTCAACTTAATTCATTTGTGCAAAGTAAGAAAAAACATGGTTTATATCAGATTTTTCCTCACATTCCATTGAAAAATAAAGTGGCCACCAATATTTCACTCTCAAATGCAATAAACTGTATGATGAAAGTAAAAAAAAAAAGAAATGACAAGACGGGGATGACAGGAAGAAGAAAGGGAAAGAAATAGCGACACATTTAAAATGCTGTAAATGTATCTTATTTCAATTTCTTCCTTCGACCACTTAAAATTATCTATTTTTGAGGTGGCTAAATTATTTTACTGAAACCGTCTATCGGTAAAAGAGTTAATTCTCTTATTTGTCAGGTAAATATATAATTTTCGCCTAAGTATTTACTGATATAAATCATTGGTGGAAATTAGAATAAAGATAGTGAAAGCATTCCTTATATGAATAAAAATAATCACTGTTTATGTATAAGTAAGTTTTAGCAAGATTATTTCATTGAAATGTTATGTTAATAATATGAGCAAAATGATTATAAAACGTCCACTATGAAATTCATCGTCCGACCTTTTTACATCATGAAAATCAAGACGTATTCGCGAATTATTTACATTATTTACATTTGACGGATATTTGTCCTCATCTTGCTTGTTGTTAACACAACGTGAATTTTTAGGGCTTATAAATCTAATATTTTCCTATCCTTCCTTAATACCAGTTCCCATATGCTATTAATCTCGGTCTGATTAGGAGGTTGTTGTGGCTTAGTGGTTAAGAGTACGGGCTACTAACCCCAAGATTCCGAGTACGATTCCAGGCTGTGACCTGATTAATAATAGTAATAATAATAATAATAATAACATCGAAAAATACCTTTGGAATGAGAACCCAGGTTCGAAATTTCCTCAAGAGACCTGATTAAGGTTGGAGGGTATATCAGCCGAAACGTTGTGTTAACAACAAACAAGATGAGGACAAATATCTGTCAAATGTAAATAATGTAAATAATTCCTCATCTCTTAAATATAGAATTGTTAGCGAATCTTATTCAGTCAGGTATATGGCATGCGCCTCTTCACCACTACCATGATTGAAGTCGGGAATTGAATTACAAATTTCGGGCTATCGGCGACTAAACAATGATGAATTCTGAGAAGTCACAGCCTTAGTACTACGGAAGTAACCATTGCCTCCGAGGACAAAAGTAATAATATTAACACTGAATATCCCGAAAACAAAGACAGCAGAGAATGTCTTCATGGGAATAAATCTACACAAAGAGAAGAGGGTCCCTTTAACCTTGGCTGGTAAGCCCTTAAAGATGGAAACAGGCCCTAACACCAATAATAAATACAGAATATATAAATATAGGAATATAAATAAAACAAAACATACAGGCAACCCACCCACGCATGAGAAACCGTCACCGGAATTTGATCAGAGCACTACCCGACTCTCACCAAATTCTGCCTCCATCTACTTCATATCCAAACACTCATAATGTTCATTCTCGAAGATGCCTCGGAAAATCCCCTAGCCCCACCCCCCGCTGACGGCTAAGGTATAACTTCATAGACACTTAAATTAGTTCTTATATGTTGTCTGTTGTTTGTAAATTCCACGTACCCCTGCTCTTGTCCTCCTCAATCTGTACTTTATCTTTTCCTACACAATTGCATCATTATTGTTGTTGGTATGTCATGTTTGTAACTGACTGTATACGTGAGTTTATCTATTTCCTTCATTGTTCTTTTGTTATTCTTTTCATTAAACGTCGTTTATTTTGTTAAAATTCGTTTTCATGTAATCAGATTTATCTTTTATATTTAATTCTAAGTTTTTGGAAGACGTGCTACTTATTTTTTTATTAATATCTCTTCAACAGAGGAAACTATATTGAATCAAATGTAAACACACAAAAAATACTTTCAGAAAAATAAAATAATGTCTGACGGGCATATTTTATGTTTACTTCTCATATGGAGGTGGACGTACACGTGTTACAAAGTCTCCTGTTTGAAAAAGAACATGTTAGTCTAGAAAATTCAGGAGAAGAATTCAGTTTTCTAAGAGCGTTCTAAATACTTCAAAATACACACTGGAAAAAAAATTGTTGGTCTGAAAAGTGGTGGCGATTCTTTGGACAAAAACAGTTTGGCTTCAACACAAAACAATTTTGTCAAAACAAACACTTGTTTGTACGCTTCTTCTACACAATATAGAGGAACGAAACACAAGAATACGGACGCGGGTTCTTGTCCTGTTGTCATCTTTGCAACATAGTACAGGCAAATGGTGAGCTCTGTGGTAACACACAGCACCATGTGCTCGATTGGGGTGTGCATAGACATGCAGATCCTTATGAACCCTTGAAGGTCACAAGGCTATTCCGAAGTTATACGTCATTGTGGAAAGGCAATCAGTTTGGGGGTACAAAGCAGAAAGCACAGTTGCTACATGTGTAGGAGTAACAACTACTGGAATGCGTTTTGCCCAGAAGAGTTGGAAAAGGAGAGGAGATAAGATGATGAATAATAGTGGAGGTAACAAAAGAAACTCATCTCCGAAAAAGACAGCCCTGTTCATACCACTAGAGCATTGGGATAAAAAAAATAAACTTAATCAAAGATAAACTTGGGACTAATATAGTGAATTATCAAAATGTTATTTCACTTGAATATTACATCCAACACGAGTTTCTGAGGGAAAAAGGGATGAGGAACATGAATTCAAAACACGTTAGCGAATGTGTCGAAATTCATAATAAACAGTAACAAGATTCCTGAATAGAATTAATAGAAAGAATACACAGAGAAAAACAAAATGAAGCAACCAACTACTCATAAAAAATAACGACCCACAAACTAATGAAAATAATGCAAAAGAACGCGCAGCATACAAAAAGCTAAAACTTGGTTCCGGGTTCAGTCCCACTGCGTGGCATCTTGGGCTAGTGTCTTCTGCTATAGCCTCGGGCCGACCAAAGCCTTGTGAGTGGATTTGGTAGATGGAAACTGAAAGAAGCCAGACGTATATATGTATATATATATATATATGTATGTGTGTGTATATGTTTGTGTGTCTGTGTTTGTTCCTCTCGCATTGCTTGACAACCGGTGCTGGTGTGTTTACATCCCCGTCACTTAGCGGTTCGGCAAAAAGAGACCGATAGAATAAGTACTGGGCTTACAAAGAATAAGTCCCGGAGTCGATTTGCTCGACCAAAGGCGGTGCTCCAGCATGGCCGCAGTCAAATGACTGAAACAAGTAAAAAAGAGAGTAAAAAAGAGAGCTACGCAACAGAAACGATTATGCACCGATAAAGAAGTCACGAAATAAACAAAGAAACTTTACAGTAAATCAAAAGCATGCAAAGGTAACAATGAACTAAAACCTAAAATGAATATAAAAATCACAGAAGTCCCCGTGGAAATATACAGCAGATGACATATAATCGACCTTAACAACAAGAATAAAATCATCCCATACCAATATAGATCATTCAGAGTTAACATCGATGAAGACCTAACATCTTTATATATAAAAGAGAAGTTGTGTGAGTGTCTGTCTCCTACGATTTAGATTCGTAACTACTCCCACATTTTGCGGTGCAGTGTAACCAAAAGCAGGTATCTTATAGTCATGATTCATATCGAGCCCTTCTGGGTATTAGCGCGCGTCTACGATGAGTCTACGATTTAAAAAAAAAGTACCATAATTTTTTCCCATTTTTAATCCATTTTTTTTGCTATTATATAAGGGAAGTAACTCTCTAAAAATGTATTATTAAATCTCAGAACGTAAAAAGCTACAGTAACACCCCCCCCTTTGTGGTTAGCCATATTGAGATGGCTATTATACTTTACATCTTTAAAAATGCTTATATAGTTATTTCCCTTACAAACCCGAGCAACGCCGGGCGATACTGCTTGTAATTATTAAAAGAAAATAGAAGAAAGCTTTACAAAATCGTTTAATATGGATCAACTTAAACTTCTGCTAAAGCTACATTCAACATAGAGTTCTGTGACAGAACGATTAAAAGCAACATGTCCCAGCAAGAAATTATGCATACGCTTGTATACCAGGAGAATATCTATTTCTTTACTGCCCACAAGGGGCTAAACACAGAGAGGACAAACAAGGACAGACAAACGGATTAAGTCGATTATATCGACCCCAGTGCGTAACTGGTACTTATTTAATCGACCCCGAAAGGATGAAAGGCAAAGTCGACCTCGGCGGAATTTGAACTCAGAACGTAACGGCAGACGAAATACCGCTAAGCATTTCACCCAGCGTGCTAACGTTTCTGCCACCAGGAGAATATCAATAGACTGAATAAGTCAATCATTCATTAGTGGTTATATGGAGGGAAGACGGGCTTGATCTTAATAGAGCCTGATCATCATCAGAGAATCTATTATATAAAATCCGTTGTGTCTGTGTGTCTTCTAGGATCTCGGGCATCCTCCATCCGATTGCGCTTTAAATTTGATATGTAGATACCGACGGTATCAGGGCGTGTATAAGTCTTGAAAAATATACAAAATCGATTCCAGGTGAGAATGCGATCGATAAAGCCGTGGGAACGTGCATTTGTACGCGCAAGTGCATCTGCTGTTGCGATCGATACTACGCGTACGTGAGAAAAATGCACGTGCAGTTTGCACAAAAAAAAGCCGGCTGTTTTGAAATAATGCCAGAAAATGGGACAGTCGGACAAGTTGTTTTGAGAAAATTTTGGTTTAAATGTTTGACAACTCAGCACCGTCCACCGGGTGGGGGCGTTTTGCTCGTATACTATATAAAAACTAAAACAAAAACAAAAACAAAAAACGGTAAAACCTAGCTTTACTAAGAGGAAAGGTCAAATATGGAAACCTAAAAAGCACCCAGATAATTGAAAAACGTATTGAGAAAAAAAGATACTCTAGAACAGAGGTTCTTAACAGGGGTCCACATGACCTCTGAGGGTTCATATAAAGATTTTGTTGTTAACATTTATGAGCAATAAATTAATTGTACCTCTACAATACGCAAAGTATTTTAACAATATTTTTATATAAAATTCCTAATAATATTCAATTATAAAAATATAATATGACTTTTTTAACATGAGAGCCCAGTAGAGTATGATAGGCATCAACGAGGTTCATAGGTGAAAAAAGGGGCTGAGAGTTACTACACTAGAAAAAAAAAGAATGGTTTAAACAAAACATATTAACAAAATTAGGCGGGATTGGCAGCTTTGGAAGAAGTGAGCGCGGATCTTTTCGGTTTGGCGGGCAGTTTTTTTTAGCGGTGTCATATGAAATTGTCACCCATAATTATGACCCTAGTATCGATCTATTGCATTTCAATGTGTTTTACGTAGAAGGTTACTCTCTCGATAAAATAGATATGATGGTAACGGTTAGAACGCTTTTGCTCATAGGTCTGTTCAATTAGGGCTGTTCTAAGGTTAAATTAAAACATCAATAACAATAAATTACCTTAGGCAACATACTAAAAACAAAAACGTATAAAAGATGTTTACTATTTCTGGAACAAAATTCTAATATCCTTTAATTGAAAATACAATTATATTTTAGTGATTTCCTTTATAAATGCTTTTACTGTATAGATTTCAGATAAAATTAATCTTTTCAGCGTAGCTTTGAAACTATTTGAGAGAGAGGGGGAGAGGTTGGGGGAGGTTGGGGGAGAGGGGGGTATGAGGCGGTGGTTGCGATTGGAATTGAAATTTGTCATTTATTGGGTGAAAGGAAACAAGCCAAAAACTGCTGACAATTGTTAATTAGTCTCAAAGAGGAGAGATAGTTTCAAGGAATTTAGAATTAACTTCGCAGAAAATTGAAGTTTTATTGCTTAAGGGAAAATATCCGATCTTTATTAGCAGGAAAAATGGCAGCCGCAGAAACTGTTTTGAGTCTAAGGAGATATAATCAGTAAACGCTTTCGTCATGTCTAAAATATTGTTAAACTAAGAGCAAGAATCAGTGACTCCTTCTTCTTCTTCTCCCCCTTCTCCCCTTCTCCTCCTCCACCCCTCCTCT
This sequence comes from Octopus sinensis, assembly GCF_006345805.1. Classification (NCBI taxonomy): domain Eukaryota; kingdom Metazoa; phylum Mollusca; class Cephalopoda; order Octopoda; family Octopodidae; genus Octopus; species Octopus sinensis. Next base: position 157,802,574 of record NC_042999.1, read on the forward strand.
CCCCTCTTCCTCCTCCTCTCCTCCCCTCCTTCTTCTTTTTCTTCCTCTTCCTCCTCATCTCCTCTCCTCCTTCTTTTTCTTCTTCTCCTTTTTCTTCTCCTTCTTCTCCTACTCCTTCTCCCCCTCCTTCCACTCCCCTCCTCCCCCTCCTTCTTCTTTTTCTTCCTCCCCCATCTCCTCTCCTCCCCTCCTTCTTTTTCTTCTCCTTCGTCTTCTCCTTCTCCTTCGTCTTCTCCTTCTCCTCCTCCTCCTCTCCTCTCCTCCCCTCCTTCTTTTTCTTTCCCCCCTCATCTCCTCTCCTCCCCTCCTTCTTTTTCTTCTCCTTCGTCTTCCCCTTCTCCTCCTCCTCTCCTCCTCCTCTCCTCCCCCCTTCTCCTTTTTCTTCTCCTTCTTCTTCTCCTTCTCCTTCTTCTCCTCCTCCCTCCTCCTCCTCATTCTTCTTCTTCTTCTAGATTTCCTATCTCTCATCATGGCAACACGCTTCATCGTCCTCACCCTCCACCTTACCACGAATTCAACGCTAAGCTGTCCCCTATCAACGTCGGAATGTCCTCAGCTCCATGTTGCGTGTCCCTGCCAATGACATCAGTAATAGTCGAGTGGTCGCTCTCCTCTGTTGAGCTGTGGACGTTCTCCAAAATATTACGTCTGACGCGGCCTGCTTGTCCAGCACGACAGCGGTGGCCAGCAAAGCCTACCTTGCCTTGAACAACAATAGCAAAATTAAGTGGACCTGTTTCCGCAAAACCTCTCTGGATTTAGGATCATGCCATGAATTACTCTGAGCCTTCATGAGGCGATTCTGAAGCTTCTTCATTGCTCAAGGTCCAGTTGCAGAGAAAAGTACACTAACTATATATGCATTCTTTTGCTAATTTCAGTCATTGGACTGCAGCCATGCTGGGGTTTAAAGAGTTTAAAGGGTCTTAAATGGTTTAGACTAGAGGTTTTCAACCGGGGTCCATATAACCTTGGGGGTTCATATACAATTTTGTTGTTAAAATTTATGCGCAATAAATTTGTCATACTTCTACAATGCACAAAAACGTTTTAACAATTAAAAAAAAATACAATTGCTAAATAACTTTTCATTATAAAAATATGAGAATTTATTTTAAAACATAGACTGGCTAAAAGGGGTCCACCAGAGTAAAATAAAAACCAAAGGGGTCCATAGGTGAAAATTATGTGGAGTCACATGGCCTAGTGCTTAGAGCAGTGGACTCGCAGTCGAGGGATCGCGGGTTCGAATCTCAGACCGGGCGATGTGCGTGTTTATGAGCGAAACATCTAAGCTCCACGCGGCTCCGGCAGAAGGTAATGGCGAACTTCTGCTGACTCTTTCGCCACAACTTTCTCTCACTCTTTCCTCCTGCAGCTCACCTGCGACGGACCGACGTCCCGTCCAGGTGGGGAACCTATACGCTAAGGAAACCGAGAAACCGGCCCGTATGAGCCAGGCATGGCTCGGGAAGGAACAAAAGATAAAAAAAGGTGAAAATTGGTTTAGACAAAGAAATTGACCCCAGTACTTCTTTTTTTGTAAAGTACAGTGATACCACGCAGTACGAGTTTAATTTGTTCCATGACTGAGCTCGTGTTACGATTTACTCTTTTTACGAAACAATTTTCCCCATTGAAATTAACTAAAATATAATTAATCCATTCCAGCCACCCCCAAACCACCCCCAAAACAATATTTTAGGGGTTTTAAAACAGAAAACGTGTAGTTATAAGTAAGATAATAATTATAAGTATGTAAGTATGCAAATTGGTTTTATTACCTGAATTACCTTAAAAACCTCTCTGGATTTAGGATCATGCCATGAATTACTCTGAGCCTTCATGAGGCGATTCTGAAGCTTCTTCATTGCTCAAGCTCCAGTTGCAGAGAAAAGTACACTAACTATATATGCATTCTTTTGCTAATTTCAGTCATTGGACTGCAGCCATGCTGGGGTTTAAAGAGTTTAAAAGGTCTTAAATGGTTTAGACTAGAGGTTTTCAACCGGGGTCCATATAACCTTGGGGGTTCATATAGAATTTTGTTGATGAAATTTATGTGCAATAAATTTGTCATACGGTTTGTGCGCGAGGCAGACGATAGATCGAGGAAGAGGGGGATTACTGTTTGGAAGGAGAATTTCCTTCCATTAAGACTTCAGGAAGAACAATTTCTGGCGTTTTCTCTCTCCGTTTAATTTAGGCTTTTTGGATACATTTTCTTCACTTTTTACACTTTGCAGGTCGTTTCATTAGAATAAAATCAAAAGAAGTCTGCTTTTTCCTGCCTTCCAAAAAGTTACGAAAATGAGCCAGAGCTGTTTCATTAAATAAAGTAGCTGCACGACCTGTAGCTACTTTTTCAGGATAATATTCTTCTACAAGTTCAAATTCCGCCGAGGTCGACTTTGCCTTTCATCCTTTCGGGGTCGATAAATTAAGTACCAGTTACGCCACTGGGGTCGATGTAATCGAATTAATCCGTTTGTCTGTCCTTGTTTGTCCCCTCTATGTTTAGCCCCCTGTGGGCAATAAAGAAATAAATATTCTTCTACAAATTCAGAAAAGTACTGCGACTTCGCCAACATTGCCTTTATCTGGTGTAGTATATTTGTGTGTGTGTGTGTGGCAGCGCACGATGGACTTCTGCGCATTTTCTATTTACCAAATTCCATACACAACGCATTGGTCAACCTGAAGCTATTTATCCAAGATACTGCACAGTGATTTACAATGGGAAGCCACGCAGATGTGAAATGAGCTTCTTGGATACACACCTACATCTATCAGCAATTTTGAATACAGAAGTGATTTATAACTCTGTCCTCCTGAGACTTTCTGTATTCTATTCACATCATTAATCAAGTATATGTGTGTATATGCTCTTTCATTGATTTCCCAGTAATTTTTCGAAGTTTGAAAGAGCGAAGTGGTTTCTCCTGAAGTTTTTTAATTATTCACTCCGTATCGTTCTCTGCCATCGCCGTCATCGTTCTCGTGCCATTGTGTGGACAAAAATTAGATCCGATTTAACAGATCTGTGATCAAAGGCATTCCAGGTCTGATCATCTTGAATTTTAGTTTTCAAAAAGTTCGTCTTCTGTTTTGAGTGGTAGCATATGATTTAAGCTTGATTTGGTTAGAATTTCTAGCAAGTTCAGCGACCACATGAGGTTTCTTCATAACCTCAAGTTGCAATCGCACTCCAGCGGAGCTGCATTATGGCACAACATTAACTAGAAAGCTTGTGTGTATGTGTATGTGTATGTGTGTGTTTTATACACACACACACACATATATATATATGTATGTATATATATATATATATATATATATATATATACATACATATATACACATATCATATACACATATCATACACACACACACACACACACACGCGCACACACATAGCCAGAAGAATGAGGTAAGAGGACGCAGAAAAGAAAAAAAGAGAAATGGAGAGGAGAGAATCGTGGAAACTATAGAGATGGTAGTTGAATATTCCAACATATATTAGGATCCATGTTCAGCATCTGCGACAGTATGTCAGAATTACAGAAATTACTGCCCAAGCAGCAGATAGTCAAGACTAACATTCCTATTGGCATCTTTTTGTCCGTTGCGTTGCGATGCAAAACTCTCTGAATTAACATAATACACCGAACCTTATTATATTTAGAGTGCCTTGCACACAATAAACATTATGTTATCGACGCCCACGGTAAAGAAACAAAAGAGAGAGTCAACAAAGAAACAATTATAAAGATGCTTATACTGTTGTAAATACAGCGAACACAAGCACATCTTCACACACAACATCAAAATCATCCATGCCTACATAAACACTTTCGGCACAAAATGCTATCATCCCCGAGACAACATTGCGATAAAAGTGACAAGAAAGTACATTGGCCTGCCAAATACAAACACATGTGCATTATCATGTTTCTTTGTTGCAGCAGGTTATATATATATACTGGACTATTTGATGAACTTTTGTTAACAATGTGAAATTTTTTTCTTACAGTTGTGAACTCGTTTCAATTATGGTTTCCGTATTGTTTTATAACGTATTTACTTTTGTGTCCGGGGAAAGTCATTCTCTTTTAGTGCCTTATTATTTAACACACTCACCGGTAAAATTTCCATTTATTTCTTATTTTTATTTTCTAAAATTTTCGTTGCGTGTTGCAACCTTTTCAATAGTCTTGACTCTGTCCGTTATTTACACTGCGTTCCGTTTTGTTTGTTTGTGCGCATATGTGTGGGTCAGTGTGTGTGTGTATGTGTGCCTATACATGCATACATGTATTTACTTTTGTTTTTGTAATTGTTATTTTTTACTGTCTATCTTCATTTCATTTCTGTCATAACAAACTCACTGTAAGGGGAATACTGTTGTGAGATTCCTACAGAGTTTTGAAACATGGATCTCTGATTTTCTGAGTCCAGAACCATGACCTAACCTATCTCCGTTAAAAGAAGAGTATTGCCATAAAAGATTAAAGCCCACAGGAATACGACTTCACCAATTAGCATGGCTGACTTAATGGTCGATGCGGCAAACTTCAAATGATGTTAGCAAGTTTTCCCGCTTTACAGTTTCACCGAAGATTCTAGAATAGTAGCTTATAGCTATAAAAAGTTGCCAAATTTAATCTCAGGCCAGGGTCACTCAGCCGTCCAGGGAAATCACTTGTCCAAGCGAGTTATCTCTCCTTCTCTTTCACATGATTATGCCATTCTCGACAAAAGATATCAACCTTAAATTATCATGTGGAGTGATAATTAACTATATGATGTAATTTAAATTCTTTTTACTTGTTTTATCTTCAACGTCTATGCTCCACTGTCGTGATATTTTTTAGCATGTTGTGTTACAGAAGATTCCCTAACGTTCTTCCATTCATTTATTTGATGTACCCTTATAAATGTAAACAAAGACAGTTAATAAAATATTAAAAACTCATATTTTAGTGTGATCACAGAGCTTTACAATAAGAACAACTAATGAAAAATAGATCACACATACACACACGCACGCACGCACGCACACACACACGCACGCACGCACACACACAAATATACTAAACCAGACAAATATATTAAAATATAACTTAGGGTTTTCATTATAAAATTAATGTAAACACAAAAAAATGTAACTTCAATTAATATTTCAGTTAGGTGATTCCACGATGGAACTACTAAAAATAACAGCCAAAAGACACCTTAGGTAATATTTTCTGGGGAATTGCATGTGAAAAGAAAGAACTGGAATGTGTTTATAACACTGTGTAACAAAATTTTATTATTATTATTACTATTATTATTATTATTTTTTTTTTTGGGCCTTTTGTCAGTAAGTGTTATTTCGTATTTGCTTCTATCTAGAAATCAAAGGAAACGACTACTATTCCCTTCAAACTTCCCTTTTCTGACCTGGACAGTTGCTTGACTTTAACCTCTTGAGTATGTCCCCCTGTGGATGACAAAATGTGCATCGCTGATCATGAGCAGGAGTAGTGAGGGAGCACCATAGTCATGTGTTGAGAGGGATTCTTTGGGATTTGAATAAATGTAACAAAAGCAAAGTTTGAAGGAAATATTTTCCAATTTTCATACTTCCTAGGGATAAGCAAATAGGAAATAAAAAGTGCGACTCAAGGATAGAGATCGTGTTACGCAGTATAATAGATTTGCCAGATTAGAACTGTAGATGAGCAGTATATTTTGTCCTAGCCGCAGGTTAACTAATATTCTCTTTACTCTTTTACTCTTTTACTTGTTTCAGTCATTTGACTGCGGCCATGCTGGAGCACTGCCTTTAGTCGAGCAAATCGACCCCGGGACTTATTCTTTGTAAGCCTAGTACTTATTCTATCGGTCTCTTTTGCCGAACCGCTAAGTGACGGGGACGTAAACACACCAGCATCGGTTGTCAAGCAATGCTAGGGGGACAAACACAGACACACACACACATACATATATATATATATATACATATATACGACAGGCTTCTTTCAGTTTCCGTCTACCAAATCCACTCACAAGGCATTGGTCGGCCCGGGGCTATAGCAGAAGACACTTGCCCAAGATGCCACGCAGTGGGACTGAACCCGGAACCATGTGGTTGGTTAGCAAGCTACTTACCACACAGCCACTCCTGCGCCTGATGTTTTGAATTATTTTTGCTATATTGCATGGCTCAGTGGTTAGAGCGTCGAGCTTACGATCGTGAGGTTGTGAGCTCGAATCCCGGACGGGGCTGCGTGTTGTGTTCTTGAGCAAGGCACTTTATTTCACGTTGCTCCAGTTCACTCAGCTGTAGAAATGAGTTGCGACGTCACAGGTGCCAAGCTGTATCGGCCCTTGCCTTTCCCTTGGACAACATCGGTGACGTGGAGAGGGGAGGCCGGTATGCATGGGCGACTGCTGGTCTTCCATAAAACAACCTTGCCCAGACTTGTGCCTCAGAGGGTATCTCTCTAGGTACAAACCCATGGTCAGTGCCTGACCGAAGGGGGTCTTTACTTTACTTTATTTTGTATGCCTCTAAGATTATTTGCTAGGGTCTCTGAGAGGGGCCACGTTTCTGCTCCATTAGAGAAGAATGGAGAGGAATGATGCTTCGATAGCAGAGCTCTGAGAACAGTTGAGAAGATCAGATGGTACCATTATGTTTCCAACAAAGAACTGTGTGCGCACACGCATCAGCCCGCATCTTCCCACCTCATAGCTTTCCGTCGCATGTACTGGTACAGATATGTCCTCTGTTTCCCGCTAGATCATCCTCTCAGAACTTTACTCTCACTCGACGCAGTAGCTGCAGACTGGAAGAGGCCTCGTGACAGGCCCCGCCACCAAAAGGCTTGACGTGATAGGAGAAGATCTCCAGAGGCTCGACATCATCTTGAAGGCTGTAGAGGGGCTGGCACGGTACCGCCAGTGATGGAAAGCATTGGTGGACCTGGTCGGCTCTACGCATGATGACGCCTCTGGGACCACTAACTTAGTATAACCCCAGTCCCATCAAGCAAGAACATAAAGCCAAGCCAAGAAGCTAAGATTATTTAAATTCAGGTGAAACCTTATTTTATTTTTTTCAAAATGAACTCCTTGGCGAAAAAAGCCTACAGTTTGAATTAGAATACTTATTTCGCTGTAATATGAATATTACAGATGGCGGCAAATGGCAGAACCTTTATAACGAAGGAAAAAAAAATATCTTATGGCATTTGTTCCGGGTCCTTCCGTTCTGAGTTAAAATCTCCGCAGGTTTAACTTAACCTTTCATCCTTTTAGAATCAATAAAGTAAAGTACCTGTTAAGTACGGAGGTCGATAAGATCGACAGTTTCTTTCCAAGAAATTTTCTATCTAATTCCTGTATTTGTTTGTTTGGTATTTATTTTAAGCTTGTTTTTATTTTTAGTTTGCCTTGCTCAAATTCAAATCACTCACTAACAAAATGACAAGACTCTTTTTCATTCATGTGTGTGCAAGTACTAATTATTCTACCTTCCTAGAATAATACCCAAACTTTTTATCGAGTCAACTTTCCATTTAGTTAAATTTAATATGGTTAACCCTAAAACAACATTAATTATTACTGGCACTGATAGGCTGTTTCTCAGCTCGCTGGGACTTGTCACATTCCAATCTTTTTCTTTTTTTTTTTCTTTCGGTAAAGGGACAGTTTGGAAACGTACCAATTCTCTTTCCACAGGGGAGAAAAATCCAGAAAAATAGAA
>NC_042999.1:157815329-157820329 GCF_006345805.1 Octopus sinensis
GCCTAAAAGTCTGTACCTAACGTGATACTGAACATCTATGCAGACCGTCAGATCAGCTTGAAGTTATCTTTCCGGTTCCCAAATCGTAAGCTCACCATTTTATTCTGATTATACAGATACCTATTTTTATTTCATTTTCTTCCATTAAGGAAGAGTGGCTGTGTGGTAAGTAGCTTGTTTACCAATCACATGGTTCCGGGTTCAGTCTCACTGCGTGGCACCTTGGGCAAATGTCTTCTACTATAGCCTCGGGCCGACCAAAGCCTTGTGAGTGGATTTGGTAGACGGAAACTGAAAGAAGCCCGTCGTATATATATATATGTATGCGTATGTGTGTTTGTCCCCCTAGCATTGCTTGACAACCGATGCTAGTGTGTTTATGTCCCCATCACTATATAATATATATAATAAGCGGTTCGGCAAAAGAGACCGATAGAATAAGTACTGGGCTTACAAAAGAATAAGTCCCGGGGTCGAGTTGCTCGATTAAAGGCGGTGCTCCAGCATGGCCGCAGTCAAATGACTGAAACAAGTAAAAGAGTAAAAGAGTATCTTTTCACAAAAACCGGCCTTATCAATTAGATAGTCGAATATAATACAGATTTCTAACTTCGGCTCAGGTTACAAATTTTGCAGGAGAGAGTTTAGTCAATTAAAGCATCCTCAACATTTTGTTTGATGCTCCATCGATTCTGTCAGTCTACCATTCTCTTAATAATTTAGGCATAAGAACAGCAATGTGGTGAAATATGGGACTAGTCGATTAGATCGACCCCCAGTACTTCAATGGTATTTTATCGGCCTTGAAGGGATGAAAGGAAAAGTTGAGCTTAACAGAATTTGAAATCAGAACGTAAAGTGTCGGAATAAATAGCCTAAAAATTTTTGTCCGATTCTCTTGCTGTTCCGCCAATCCATCACTCTAAATCATATCAATGATAAGAGATAAATAAACGGGGAGAAGAGTGATAGAGGGGGGGGGGTGATAAAAAAGGAAAGAAAAGAAGAAAATATGTAAGAAAGCAAGTAAAGAAATAAAATAAAAGAAACTAAACAGCTCCCCTGTGACAGTCTTTATGATATTTCTGAAATGTCTAGACACGAGAAAATCATATAATTATCAACGTTCGTAATTCGAACAGACTGAGATGAAATGAAAGACCGTATATAATATTTCATAGAATAACAACATTGATATTGTTTCATGGTTCGTTAAACGGAAACAAAAACGTATAGAATCTATGTTAAACAATCTAATTTAGTCAGATACAAAGAAAAATGAAATGTGAGAAGCTATTTTTCTGCAATGATTAAGTTATTGTAAGGACGCTATAAATGAGTGAATTATGAACACACATTAGCGTGGGTATATAAAGTGTTATATTGATATATCACACAATTTTGATCAATCAGAAATGAAGTTCAAATATATATGAGATGAGAAAAGACAAACCTATGACGTTCATACCATATATATTTGAGCAGATGTGGCTGAGTGGTAAGGAGTTAATTTTCCAGCCTCATGGTTCCAGGTTCAGTCCTAGCGCATGGCATCTCAGCTAGATGTCTTTAACTATAGCCCTGGACTGATGGAAATCTTGGAGGTGGATTTGGTAGGCGGAATCTGTGTGGAAAAGTGTAGTATATATATATATATATATATACATTCTTCTTCTTCTTTCTCGCCCTTTTCAAGCCTAGCCAGGCTCATGAGCCCGGTTTCCCGGTTTCTGTGGGGTATGTGTTCCCCCCAGCAGGACGAGACGCCAGTCCATCGCAGCGTTACTCAAGAAAAGGGAAGAGAGGGTGAGAGAAAGTTGGAGCGAAAGAGTACAACAGGGGTCGCCACCACCTCCTGCCAGAGCCTCGTGGAGCTTTAGGTGTTTTCGCTCAATAAACACACACAACGCCCGGTCTGGGAATCGAAACTGCGATCCTCCGACCGCGAGTCCGCTGCCCTAACCACTATATATATATATGATAAATGAAAGGAGGAAGATGGAATATACGGGAATTTTTATTATTAATCACTACAATTGTTTCGACACATCTAGCATCGATCCCTCACGGGTGAGACACTTAAAAACTGGTTCAGGAGCATCCGGCGGTGCTGATGTATCTCATCGGGTGATAAATAGATAACACTTGTTAAAATAGCAATGTATCTTCTAATTTGGTAGAAAGAAAAACAGCAAAACGAATGAAATATCTTCATTTATATAGAAGACAAAAGATAAAATTACAGATGCCAAAAAGAAACGAGCACGCAATACAGCGAAAAAGGGATTAAAAATAACCGTTAACAGAGCAAGTTAAATAGCTGCTTGGTGTTTATAAGAATGGGGAGGTTAAAGCTAAACATAATTCATCCATACCTTGCAGTAAATTACGATAACAGTTACTCAAATTCATTTCCACTGCATAGTGCGAAGGTACATTTATATACGCGAGTCTTTCAGAAATTTTGTTAACGATCTTCTCACTGGTCCACAGAATTGACAGGGATTCCTCGGAGAAGAGTCGGCTTTTCCTGGAAATGATATTGCATGGTTTTGCATGCCTTACTATGGACCAACTTATGTTGTATTTAATTTTACGTATGTATGTATGTATGTATGTATGTATGTATGTATGTATGTATGTATGTATGTATGTATGTATGTATGTTATGTATGTATGTATGAATGTATGTATGTATGTATGTATGTATGTATGTATGTATGAATGTATGTATGTATGTTATGTATGTATGTATGTGTTTCCATTACAAGATGCAGTGAACTCGTAGTTAAGTACCGAGTAACACCTTACAGTTTCATGAGAATCTCAAACATACAGTGCAATTTATTTGGGAAAACAAATGCATTTAAGTATATATACAGGAAAACATTACCTATATATATATATATATATATATATATATATATATATATATAGAGAGAGAGAGAGAGAGAGAGAGAGAGAGTTAAACGCAAGTGTTATTCAAATCTTTTTACCAATGTTTAGAAGGAAACATTGGTATTATTCCAGAAGGAATAAAATGGTGTAAAACAATGCAATCTTCTCATCAGGGAAAGAATGGAACCAAACACATCAGTAAAACATTTTAACAGAATGTGATGACTGCGTAGATGATGAAGAGAATGTTAGCACGTTTTCTTGTTTAAACCGTTAACAGATATAACGTCAAAGGCAGTTTATAGAAAGAGAAGGAGGAGAAACAAAAAAATTAGCAGAAAACTAATAGTGGAGAGATATAGAGCGGTAAGTGAATAGGAATAAACCTTAAAGGCTTGGAAGTAGGTATATTTAGTGGGAGTGAAATGTAAAAAAAAAAATGTTAAAGGTCGAATTTTATAGAATGGTAGAAATATTTATAGGAACTAAAGGTACGCTTTTGCCAATGTTTGCAACAATAAACGCGTTCTTAAAGGTGTTTATACGAGGATTATCTGATAACAGGATGAAATATATTTCATCGTTACAAAGCGGACAGAACTATTTCATCCCGTTCTCAGATAATCCTTTTGTAAACATGTTTAACGAACGCGTTTATCGTTGTTGCAAACATTGGCAAAAACATATCTTTAGTTCCTATACGCAGTTGTGTGTTCTGTTTGTTGTTTTTTTATTGTTGTTAAAGGGCTAGTGGGGTTGGACGGAGAGGGTCTTTTCTTTTCTTTTTTTTCCTGGAGAAAATCTCCCAACATTCTCCTTGGACTTCCTCCATCTCCTCTTTCTTTGTTTCATTTCCAAATGTTTCTTCGTACGTTTCACCTGCAGCTTCTTCTGTTTGTTTTTCTACAGGTGGGGGAGTAGCTGCTTTTTCATGAGGAGGTTGCCACTCGCAGCTTAGTCTCTCCCACCTGTATAGTTTCTATAATATTTTCTAAATCAGCCGGGGCAGCCTGTATAATCATTTCGAGACCATGCCCATGCCAATCCTGCAGTCCCAGCGCTGAGGCTTGGAGAATTGTGATCTTATCCTCCAAACTGTTTATTATGGCTGCCACCATCCAAGTGGAGTCTACTTCTGGTGGGAGATCTCCTACCTTAATCTTGGAAGTCCGTCTTCCAAGATGAGTAGGTAGAAGTACCACCTCCCTCGTTTTTTAATGGTGTCGTCGACGCTTGTTGTGCCTTTTCCTCGTTTTGAAACGGACTTCTATTGTGGCATACTTCACTCCTCTTGTGACGTATGCCACCTCGTTCCAAACTGGACAGATGCACAGTTCCACCGCCTCTTTTCTTGCGTTATCCAGTTTTTTTTTTGCTTTGGTCACAAATGATTTGTATATCACGGTGCATTATGCGTTGTTTCACTGGGGAAGTATGATCACTATTTCACTCCCCTCCATTTTCATCATACCTTTGTATTTTCCGAGCCCATAGCTTCCACAATTTATTATCTTTTTTGAGATACCGGACACTGCTTCAAAATTGCTAGCGTGTCTTCCTTGAATAAATTCTTCACCTGTCGATATACTATTTAAAACTCTGCTACCTTCTTCGCTTCTGATATCTTCTCATTCACTTGTACCAAGTTGACTATTGGTCTTGGCTTTAATAGGTGATTTGTCCATTATTTTTGTTTTGAAAAATACAACAGTATTTTCCCCCTTCACACTACCACAAACAGAAAAAATAAATGTTTAAAAAACACTCAACAAAAGTTCAACTATGTAATAATTCAACAGTGCAAGTTTAACAAATTAACCACAAACATTACAACTTACGCCAAACTTTTCGCACAACACCACAAACATACAGAAACAAGTCGAGATGATTGGAACAACGGTGGAAAAGTATCAATGTTAATTTATTGATGCATTTGGGCGAGACTATGTCTGTGTTATCAGACAATTGCAAAAAAATGTTTTAAAGAAATTCAAAAGTGTGCAAAAACCCGGTACAAATTCTTCATGGTTCAAAACGTTGCTTACTTTTTACTCAACCTGATACACACACACGCACGCACACACACACACACACACACACAC
>NC_042999.1:157827829-157846303 GCF_006345805.1 Octopus sinensis
TCTCTGTAAACATGGCAGAGAATCAATGGAAGAGATTTGGTTGCTAATTTTAGCAGGCGACGAAATAAAGGATCTCTCATTGGCTGCTGACAAGGGTTTCATGAAAGAGAAATAAATGAAATATTGGCTTCAAATTTTGGCACAAAGCCAGCGACTTTGGGGAAGAGGTAAGTCGATTGCATCGACACCGATACTCAACTGATACTTATTTTATCGGATCCGAAAGGATGAAGAGCAAAGTCGACATCGGCGGAATTTGAACTCAGAATATAAGGGCGGACGAAATGCCTCTAAGAATTTCGGCCGATGTGCTAAAGATTCTGCCAGCTCACCGGAGTTTTTGAAGTTCGTAATTGTATTTTTGATTTCTTCATTAATGTTTGAGTATAATGAGATATTAGTTGGCAACTAAGGAGAATTGTTGGGAATTGCCTTCTAAGTGGTTGAGGTAGCTAGATATGTAGACCAGAAAGTGTTTCGGATTGTGTTTTTAAAAACATTTCTTGAATTATTGCCAAATGAATGTTGTGTGATTAAAAATCTTTTAGTTTCTTGAAGGAACTTTTAGACTGCTAATGGAAGCTCTACGTTCTCGTTCCCCTTGCCAAAATTAAGCCCAAATCTTCTCCAGATTTTATCCAACTGACTTTGAGTGAATAATCCTGAATGAATTAATCCTGACTATAAAGTTAGAAAAAATGACGGCGTGGTCGCAGCTTGCTTGCCAATCAAATATATTTTCTCTATTGGACTTCCTCAGATTAGAAAAGAAACGGCGTCTCTGTCTGCAAAGACCTCCCAAAAAGCAGATGTTATCCAAAATACTAAAAAAAAAAACACAATCAAACACACCATTTGGCATAACTTCATATAAACACAAGAATTTCTGAAACAATAACAAAGACAAAAGCAGTTACAGAAGAGAAAAACAAAAGAGAAAAAAAAAACAAGCAAAAAACGAAAACAAAACCACAAAATACCACGTCAGCGTCAATTCTCCTGACAAAATACACTAAATATCATGCTTCACACATAGCAGGGACATTAAAATGCAGTGTCGTAGTTGTTAGGTTCAGTCTCAGGTAGGTTTAATCATCTTATATCATTCTGTTGGAGGCGCAATGGCCCAGTGGTTAGGGCAGCGGACTCGCGGTCGGAGGATCGCGGTTTCGATTCCCAGACCGGGCGTTGTGTGTGTTTATTGAGCGAAAACACCTAAAGGCTCCACGAGGCTCCGGCAGGAGGTGGTGATCCCTGCTGTACTCTTTCACCACTCTTTCTCTCACTCTTTCTTCTGTTGGCCTGCTCGCTTAGCCAGCGGGGTGGCGTCATTCGAAGGCTAAAACAATGCAAACGCATTGTGACCAGCGATGTGTAGCAACATCTGATGGTCTGGTCGGTCACGTGATCACGGTGATATCATTCTGTTATGATTCTATTGATTATTCAAGTTACATTTTAAGGATCGATTCCAACGCTTGACAATATTTTATCACTTCTCTTCGCTGCTACGGAATAAGGCTTCGACGATTCGACACCACTCAGACATCTGTAGCAAGTGTCAGTGCCTTGACCAATCTAACCTGACCAATACGTTTTGCTCAGATGGTCTTCAGCTGTTTTATGCCAGACGTATGTTGTTCCTTGATTGAATCGATCTAAGGTGAAACGCATTCAAGCCATTGCACTCGGCATTTCATTCAATCATAGTGTAACGGAGACCACATTGTACAATGTGTGTGTGTGTGTGTGTTTTTTTTCCAACAGATTGTGAAGTAAGGATGAAATGAGATTTTAGTTGCTATTTCTAGAACTTAGATGTTCTATCGTGGACTGAAAAGATATCTTTTCTGTTTGGCTTCACTTTTTGAAATTTCCAAATTAAGTGAAAATGTTTAGAATTGGTATTATACACAAGGTTTAGGCTTTTCAGAGGTACATCCCCCCTAAAAATCCCCTGCGTATTATACTCAAGGGCAGACTATACTCGAGGATTTACGGTACCTGTCAACTGCTGTTGGAAGATGGCAGGGGTTCACTCCCCTGCCTACAATATATATTAGATGCAGATCGCATCGAATAACCAGCTGAGGAGGCGTGACAATAAACATCACTTCTCAGTATAGTTATTGCTTTTATCTCTTTACTCTTTACTCTTTTACTTGTTTCAGTCATTTGACTGCGGCCATGCTGGAGCACCACCTTTAGTCGAGCAAATCGACCCCGGGACTTATTCTTTGTAAGCCCAGTACTTATTCTATCGGTCTCTTTTGCCGAACCGCTAAGTGACGGGGACGTAAACACACCAGCATCGGTTGTCAAGCAATGCTAGGGGGACAAACACAGACACACAAACACACACACATACATATATATATATATATATACATATATACGACAGGCTTCTTTCAGTTTCCGTCTACCAAATCCACTCACAAGGCATTGGTCGGCCCGGGGCTATAGCAGAAAACACTTGCCCAAGATGCCACGCAGTGGGACTGAACCCGGAACCATGTGGTTGGTAAGCAAGCTACTTACCACACAGCCACTCTTGCGCCTGTCTCTTATAGAAATTTTGCTTATCTCACCCCTATTTAAAAAGATGTTCTTCTACGATAGCCTCGAGCAGAAGAAAGCCTTGTGAATGGATTTGGTAGACGGAAACTGAAAGAAGCCCGTCGTACATATATGTGTGTGTGTGTGTGTGTTTGCGCGCGCGCGCCTTTGTGTCTGTGTTTGTCGTCCACCATCGCTTGACAACCGGTGTTGGTGTGTTTACGGGGATAATCTAACGGTTCAGCCAGTAGACCGATTGAATAAACTACCAAAAAATAAATAAGTTTTGGGGTTGACTCATTCGACTAAAAGTTCTTCAAAGAGGTGCCCCAGCATGACTGCAGTCTAATGACTGAAACAGATAATAGAAAAAAGGGTAGAGAATTAAATTCATGGCATTCTGAAAATGTTCCGGATTTTTTCGGTTTGAACGGCAGTTTTTAACATAATTTCTAGGTAACTAAAAAATTTTAAACTTCGTATACTGGTAGAATGTGTTTATAAAACATCTTTTTCTCTTGGCTTTATTGAGAAAATTCTATAGTTTGTAAGATATTTGTTGTTGTTTTTCTTCAATTTCTGCAATTTCAACCAATCACTGACGTCTATTGAGATGAAAACATTCTGTGCCGTATGAATATGTCCCTCGTTTAAGAAACAGATTGGGTTTATTTACATTTCTGAAGAAAAAAAGATACCCTTCCCCCCACCTCTAACCCTAAAACAGATTGAAATGCAATAGATCGATACTAGGGTCATAATTATGGGCGACAATTTCATATGACACCGCTAGAAAAGACTGCCGTTCAAACCGAAAAGATCCAATGTTCCCATTCTTTAAGAGCGAGGATGGAAGTTTATGTTTCAGAGTCACAATTTTTTTCTCTCGATATTCCTTTCTATTGTAGGCACAAGGCCTGAAATTTTGGGGGAGAGGGCCAGTCGATTAAATCGACCCCAGTACGCAACTGGTACTAATTTATCGACCCCGAAAGGTTGAAAGTCAAAGTCGACCTCGGCGGAATTTGAACTCAGAATGTAATGACAGACGAAATACCTATTTCTTTATTACCCACAAGGGGCTAAACACAGAGCAGACAAACAAGGACAGACATAGGTATTAAGTCGATTACATCGACCCCAGTGCGTAACTGGTACTTAATTTATCGACCCCGAAAGGATGAAAGTCAAAGTCGACCTCAGCGGAATTTGAACTCAGAATGTAAAGACAGACGAAATACTGCTAAGCATTTCGACCAGCATGCTAACGGTTCAGCCAACTTGCCTCCATTACAGTTACTGACGCTGATGTTGATGGTTTTGCTGTGTCGAAAATAAAAGCGTTTGTTTTGAATAATTTATTTCCGTCATCTGTCGACGCTCGACTATTACTGTGAGTTCAGCTGGTGTAAAAACAGGAAGTTTACTACTAATAAATCGCTGGTTCACACCCCAACCCTCATTCTTTCAATCAGTTTCTTTAAATACTTTTCTCGAGTTCCTGTTTTCATCCCATCAGGTCATTCACTCGTTTATTGAATCGGAAATACATTTTTTTTCTGCTTTCGTTTTTTGTTTGTTTCTTTCAGTCAGTAACTACAAAGCAGGTGAAGAAAATGAAGAAAAGGGGAATACGATATCAGAAACAACAGCAGTAACAGCAACCTCAAAACCAAGAACGACAACAATGGTAGCAACAACAATCAGTCGGCCCATCCTTATATTGATCACTGCAAATTTGAAAAGCTTTTTGTTCGCTGCGAAATGTTGCTGGATCCTTTTGTAAATATATAAAGTGAGGTATGGAAAATAACTCAAGTGGGTCCAAAGTTTGAATTTAGCTCAGTGTTTTTCAACCTTTTCGTCGCTACCATGCCGCACGTCGATTTTCAAAAAACAGTGTGTACTAACATGAAAGGACAAGGTTAGTACACACACGCGCGCACACACACACACACACACACACACACACACACACACACACACACACACACACACACACACACTCACAAACACACAGACACAGACACAGACACACACAAACACACACACACATACACACACAAACACACACACACACACACAAACACACACACACACACATACACACACAGACACAAACACACACACACACACAAACACACACGCACACACATGTCTGTGTATGTGTGTATGCATATATGTATATATGTGTATGCTTGTGTATTGTGCGTGCGTGCATGCGCGTGTGTGTATGTGTGTATGTGTGTGTATGTGTGTGTGTGTGTGTTGTGTGTGTGTGTGTGTGTGTGTGTGTAGCCAACGGATGCAAGTGGGCCGCCCCCGTCGCTTGACAGTTCCTCTATGACTGTCCTCCTGGGACGACATCGACCGGTTCCAAGCACCTCATTGTTAAGCTTGACATGAAAAATGCTTTCAACTGTCTTTGCTGTTACCACTTGCTCCAGGCCTATTATGGCATTTTAAAAATGTGATCTACCTACCGTTGGCTTACTTGTCGTACGGCGTTCTGAGCATGCTCCTCACCTCAGATAAGGTTATACCTATTTCTTTATTACCCACAAGGGGCTAAACACAGAGGGGACAAACAAGGACAGCCATAGGTATTAAGTCGATTACATCGACCCCAGTGCGTTACTGGTACTTAATTTATCGATCCCGAAAGGATGAAAGGTAAAGTCGACCTCGGCGGAATTTGAACTCATCTTTGACTGGTGTTCAACAGGCTGATCCATTGGTACCTTGATGATGCGTCTACAGGTAGAGTAATTTCTAGATTAAAAAAAAGAGTCAGTTTGCGTCTTAAGCATGCAAAATTATATCAAAACTACAATTATTTCAAAATAATCTGGTGAAAATTCGAAAAACTTAAAGTGGTTGGAAGAAACCTTTCTCTGCATTTGAAGTCACAATTTCGGTACAACAGACATATCGCAAGAAAGAATCGCTTAAAACAACAGCTAAATCTCCCTTAATCACACACAATTTTTATATTTTTTTGCATAACCTGCTTGTAGAACACTAATTTTCAAAACTTTTCTAAAAATTCTAAAAAGTAGAAAAAAAAGTTTTGATGGGTTATATGGGGTGCTTAGACAAGAATTCCGCCACATTTTTTTTTTTATCAATTTCTGAAAAAAAATTGCAAAACTACGGCATTGTTATTATTATTATTATTATTGAGTGAAAGAGCAGTGCATGCCATCAAAGTGACACTGGGGTAAAATATACGAAGCCCAGTATACCCATCATGACTACCCATCTGATAAGGGTACACCAGGCACATGCATCACAACCATATGTGCGTGACATGGTGATCTCATATCAAGATAAACAGCACATGATCTTGCAGGTGGGGCCCAGTTAGAATTTTCTTCTGGTCGAGTAACCCATCCAGCTCAAAAGGTCCCTGAATAAGGGTTGTTTAAGGATGTTGAACGAAACACCCATGTTTCTAGAGGTGAATTATTCAAACCCCTAAAGAATCCTTCTCAACACATGGCTATGATGTTCCCCCACTACTTCTGCTTCTGATCAGAGATACACATATCGTCAGCCACTACGGAACATGTTCCACTGGTTAAGGTCAAACAACTGACAAGCAAATATGTGGTATTGAGCAGAATATTTGTTGAGAAAGAGAATTATTATGATTATTGTTGTTGTTGTTGTTGTTGTTGTCGTTATTTATTGTCTTAGCACACCTTCTAACGCTGGAGATTTACGGTGCCTGTTGTTCATTACAAGTGAACTAAGGTAACACCCTTATTTTTCGAGCACCATCTGGAGAATGCGAGCGGTTCCAAGCAGTGCTATTTTCTGCGAGTGCTCCACCCTTACTGCAGCCTCTATTTGTTCCATGTACTTCTCAAGATTTTTACTCACTGTTCCCTGGGTTCCGACAATTATTGGTACTACTACCACCTTTTTCAGCGACCACAACTGCTTCACCTCCCAAGATAACCTGCCATATCTATCGACTTTTCTCAAATTCTGTGCAATATTTTCTATAAGTATTTCCTTTTGTTCACTTTCTTTTTCATATGAATCGACCCCCGCTCCGTCTGCGTGTGTATAGATCATAGTGTACCTTTGCGCGTAGGTACGTGCGGGTACATACATACATAAATATGCAATTGTGCGTGTGCGTTCGCGTGTACATTGATGGATTCGAGGGTTTTGTTTATGCACGAGTTGATTTCTAAATTTTACCTGAGTATATATACCTATAATGGTGATACATAAAAAAAAATATTCAGTTTAATTAAAAAGCATGGGTAAGCAACACATTGTAAGCCACTCTAAAATTTGCGAAAAACTTTATCTGCGCGTAGGGTGTGCATCGCCCCTTCAGTGCATTTTCCCCATTATTATTATTATTATTATTATTATTATTATTATTATTATTATTATTATTATTATTGAGTGAGCGAGCAGAGCATGCCATCAAAGTGACACCGAGGTAAAATATACAAAGCCCAGTATACCCATCATGACTACCCGTCTGATAAGGATACACTAGGCACATGCATCACAACCATATGTGCGCGACATGGTGATCTCATATCAAGGTAAACAGCGTATGACCTTGCAGGTGGGGCCCAGTTAGAATTTTCTTCAGGTCGAGTAGCCCATCCCGCTCAAAAGGTCCCTGAATAAGGGTTGTTTAAGGATGTTGAAAGAACCACCCATGTTTCCAGAGGTGAATTATTCAAACCCCAAAGAATCCCTCTCAACACATGGCTATGATGCTCCCCCACTACTTCTGCTCGTGATCAGAAATGCACATATCGTCAGCCACTAAGGGACATGCTCAACTGGTTAAGGTCAAACAACTAATATTATTATTATTATTATTATTATTATTATTATTATTATTATTATTATTATTATTATTTAGGCTTATATTTTACTTTACGTTCCTTAAAGAAGCTTAAATCTTTACAATTTGTGAAGACTAAATATTGTTGAAAATTAACGTGAAAGACGTGATAATTTTACTGCTAAAGATTTTTTGACTTCACAAAGTGAAAGAGCGTACAGAAGGGCCGACCAAAGTCTTGTGAGTGGATTTGGTAGACGGAAACTGAACGAAACCCGTCGTATATATGTATGTGTGTGTATATGTTTGTGTGTCTGTGTTTGTCACCCCAGCATCGCTTGACAACCGACACTGGTGTGTTCACGTCCCCGTAACTTAGCAGTTCAGCAAAAGGAACCGATAGAATAAGTACTAGGCTTACAAAGAATAAGTCCTAGGGTAGATTTGCTCGACTAAAGGCGGTGCTCCAGCATAGCCACAGTCAAATGACTGAAACAAGTAAAAGAGTAAAAAGAGTAAGGACATAATGGTATGACGTGTGGTTTCAATTGCTTGTATACAATATATTTATTTTTATGAAGTTCTTTCAAAGTTAGTTTCCTTTGAAATAGCTAAATTAAAATATTAGGATAGTGAATTTATTAGAGAGTGCTGTGAAAAGTAATACATTAATTTGTGACTGATTTAAATAGCGATTACTAGAAAGTTCTCATCTTAAGCAGAAGATGAAGATGCTTGTTTCTGGAAGAATGCTCAATCTTCCATGAAACATGCTGGAGTTTATTTTTCCTTATTTCTTTTGCACGAGAAAAAAAGGGGGAAAATCGTCCCTTTTTCCAATTTTCAGATACACGCTGTTTGTGTATAAAATTTTTAATAAGTAATTAATCCCGCATCTGACTGAAATACAGCACCCCGTTTCAATTATAATCATTTCAGCTACGTATTAATTTGTGACTGATTTAAATATCGAACGTTGTGGAATTTTCTTCATTGTCATATTCGTTGTCAGAGGAGGCCTCCAACAAGCCATGTAGCTTGTCGGAAACAAACTCCTTATTTTTCTGTGTGCAAAGAGAATAAAATTCACATTTATTCATATAATTGTTTCAGTTATTTGACTGCGGCCATACTGGAGCACCGCCTTTTAGTCAAATAAATCGACTCCAGGACTTATTCTTTGTAAGCCTAGTACCTATTCTATCGGCTAAGTTACGGGGACGTAAACACACCAACATCGGTTATCAAGCGATGGCGGAGGAATGAGATAGATACACAAATGCACACACACACACACACACACACACACACACACACACACACACACACAACAGGCTTCTTTCGGTTTTCGTCTACCTAATCCATTTGGTCGGCCCGAAGCTATAGTAGAAGACACTTGCGCGTATTATTTAATATAGACAGAGAACCATCAGGTGAACATATTGGAATAGAAACTACGTATCTATATATTCTATTGAAACTTCCATCATATGAGCAGCTCCCTCTTATGATGCGCTCGAATATACTAGTGATAATTAACGGCTAAGCCCTAGCCATATTCGGTTGGCTAATATCCCTTATATTATATATATATATATATATATATATATATATATATCAAATAACCGCTTTGTATCTTTGTTCGTTCCTGTTTATAAACCAATTGTATCTGTATCGTATGCCGATCAAGTGACGTTCAATCATCCATTTATTTCACATAAAGTTCCAGGACCGGCTACTTGCTCAGTTGTATCCTACACTCCCAGAGAGATTTCCTTTGTATTTTTGCGATGCAAAAGTTACCCACAAAGTAATTATATGGCTTAGCCGTTAAGATGACACCCCCACCACCCTGCCCTGTCCCTAGCCATATTCGGTTGGCTAATATCCCTTATATTACGGAGCAGTCACTGTCTATATCTCATCTAGAGAATTATTATTGCTGTCGAACGGATTTTCGAAATCAGTAAATGTATTTACTAGAAAATCCTTATATGTATCTTGCAAAGTTGGTCGTTCATCGAGAAGCGATGCCTACCACACGTTGATAATAGGCAACACACCTTGAAACCTAGGTCCGTGTGTGGTATCGGCTTCTTGGTGAGTGATCTCCCTTTGCAAGATAAAGGACGCCGTGATGGCGTCAGGCCTATCTGGTGACGTTGATGTTCGCCTGGGGCTAAATGCAACAGTGACACCCCCACCACCCTGCCCTGTCCCTAGCCATATTCGGTTGGCTAATATCCCTTATATTACGGAGCAGTCCTGTCTATATCTCATCTAGAGAATTATTATTGCTATATATATATATATATATATATATATATATATATATCTCAATGAGAAGAAAGCTGCTTTAGAAAGGTAGTGAGTGAAGAAGACACTTTAGAGTTATATATGGTGGGCGAATAAAAGTCGGTAGAAGTACATATATATTGTAAAAAGAGGATCACATGCGGTCGCATTGAGTAGGGAATACGATCGCATGTGGTCATATTCTTAATGATATATTACAAGCCATAAATACATGCAGTAACAATAGAACATAAGTGGATCGACAACAAGTCTTCTGTTTGAGATATAAACATTATTTATTTTACATATTTTACAATTGTGTCAACGTCAGGAGCTGGTAAACGTTAGCATGGTTTCGTGTCTGTGTGTTCGGTGGTACCTCAGCACGGTTTCGTGTCTGTGTGTTCGGTGGTGCCTCAGCACGGTTTCGTGTCTGTGTGTTCGGTGGTGCCTCAGCATGGTTTCGTGTCTGTGTGTTCGGTGGTGCCTCAGCACGGTTTCGTGTCTGTGTGTTCGTTGGTGCCTCAGCACGGTTTCGTGTCTGTGTGTTCGTTGGTGCCTCAGCACGGTTTCGTGTCTGTGTGTTCGTTGGTGCCTCAGCACGGTTTCGTGTCTGTGTGTTCGGTGGTGCCTCAGCACGGTTTCGTGTCTGTGTGTTCGGTGGTGCCTCAGCATGGTTTCGTGTCTGTGTGTTCGGTGGTGCCTCAGCACGGTTTCGTGTCTGTGTGTTCGTTGGTGCCTCAGCACGGTTTCGTGTCTGTGTGTTCGGTGCTGCCTCAGCACGGTTTCGTGTCTGTGTGTTCGGTGGTGCCTCAGCACGGTTTCGTGTCTGTGTGTTCGGTGGTGCCTCAGCACGGTTTCGTGTCTGTGTGTTCGGTGGTGCCTCAGCACGGTTTCGTGTCTGTGTGTTCGGTGGTGCCTCAGCACGGTTTCGTGTCTGTGTGTTCGGTGCTGCCTCAGCACGGCCGGCTGCAGTTTAATAAATGCAACAAGTAAAAAAGGGAACAAATCTGGCATCCACCCGTTCAACTAAAAATTCTTCTAGGTGGTATCCCAGCATGGCCACAATCTAATGACTGAAGCAAATAAAAGGTGCAAAAAAAAAACGAAAAAACAGAACCCGAATATAAAACCATAGGGCTTTTGTCAACTTTCACACTTTTGTCCGAGGGGCTTTTATCCTAGGGGGCTTTTGTTCAAGGAGGCTTTTGTCCAGATCCCATATACCTATATATATATATATATATAATATATATATATATATATATATATAATATATATATATAATATATATAACTGTTATTCTCCTTGTCCTGTCTTTACTGTTTATATTTTATACTGTCGTTACTGTCCTGTTTTTGTTACCATTTTGTTACCCCTCCGCAAAAAGATCTCAAATTTTATTTAATTTGCTTTTCGCGGGAAAGAAAAGTTTCAATCTAAGATGCGTCTCGCCTTCACCTTCGAAACGCAGAGTAGATGAAACCATGGCGACTGAAGAAGGGAATTTTCTTGTGTTATTGTCCTGTACTCTATTTTTCGTTGTTAAGGAAAATGTCCGTTCCTTGGTTTTGTGTTTATGTTTTCGTTTCTCATTGTGTTCAACGTCTTTTTGGTGTCCTGTACCCATATATGCATGTATATATACATGTAGAGGTAGGTACGTGCATATATGTATATATATGCATATGTTTTATTTTATTTATTGAGTACCGCTGGCGATTTTTTTTCCTCTGTCTTCCCTTCTCGGGATCTTTCCTTCTCCTATGTTTCCGACGAAGAGCTCCGCTCGAAACGTTAAACCCTCCTTCTTCCCTTCCTTCCTGAGCGTCCAATAATACTTTATTTGTTCCACGTCCTCGCGTTGTTGTGTTTTTTTGTTTTTTTTGTGTTTTCTTGTTTGGATTAACTATATATATATGTATGTATACACACACACACACACACACACACACACACACACACACACACACACACACACACACACACACAACATATAACAATTGTAGCATGGAAGGTGTTTATAAGCCATTTAAGAAACACACAAAAACCGTTATAGATTCACTTCAACATTTAAATTCAATTTGTCAAAATATTTTCGTCGCTCTGAGACCGAGACCTGTTCATTGACAAAATTCCGTGGTGGCTTTATAAACACCTTCCACGCTGCAATTGTTTTCGTTCCAGCACACGATCTCAGATTAGGTCACTTGCTATGCAAGTACATCTCCGTTATATATACATAATACATACATATATATATATACGTATATGGGATCTGGACAAAAGCATCCTAGAACAATAGTTGTTGCCTCTCTAAAAGAGAATGACTCTTTCCAGACACAACAGAATATACTTCAACACACGAACTAACATAAAGACATAAAGAATCTTGAAAATGAAATCCAAAACCGAAATATATATATATTATTCTTTTAATTTTTTACTTGTTTCAGTCATTTGACAGCGGACATGCTGGAGCACCGCCTTTAGTCGAACAATTCGACTCCAGGACTTATTCTTTGTAAGCCTAGTACTTATTCCATCGGTATTTTTTGCCGAACTGCTATGTTACTGAGGCGTAAACACACCAACATCGGTTGTCAAGTGATGGCGGGGGGCACAAACAGACACACAAACATATATATATATATATATATGTGTGTGTGTGTGTGTGTGTGTGTGTGTGTGTGTGTGTGTGTGTGTGTGTGTGTGTGTATATGTGTGTGTATATATATATATGCCTCGGGCTTCTTTCGGTTTCTGTCTACCAAATCAAGGCCTTGGTCGGTCCGAGGCTATAGTAGAAGACACTTGCCCAAGGTGCCACGCAGATATATATAAAAGAATTATATATAACACGGACTCTTTTTCAAAGACATCAGCTTTGCTAAAAATAGGAGTCAAAACACTTCGAAGCCACAAAAGTTAACACTATATTTTCGCAGGTATGGTTGGAAAAAAAAATTAAGTCAAATATGGATTGCATCATTTCCCTGTAAAATTGCAAGAAGGTTCACTTGATATCATGATTTCGAATTAAGCACCAAAAACACGCTTGATTCTTCTCAGTCAAATCTGCTAGTAACAAACTCTTATATATCACTTTCAACCAATGCCTGTGTTCGTTTCAGTGCCGAAGCCGCACTGAGGAAAAAACGAATGATATGAATACAATTGTTTCACAAAAATGAATAGAGAACATTAATACTCATAAGATGTATTAATGTTAGTGGTCGCAAGCTAAAGACGCATAGGCAAAATTAATAGATATATATAAAAGAATTATAGGATCTTTTCGGTTTGAACGGCAGTTTTTTCTAGCGGTGTCATATGAAATTGGCACCCATAATTATGACCCTAGTATCGATCTATTGCATTTCAATCTATTTTAGGGTTAGGGTTAGGGTTAGGGGTGGGAGAAAGGGTATCTTTTTTTCTTCAGAAATGTAAATAAATCCAATCTGTTTCTTAAACGAGGGACATATTCATACGGCACAGAATGTTGTTTACCTCAATGGACGTCATCGATGGTTTGAAATTGCAGAAATGAAGAAAAACAACAACAAATATCTTACAAACTATAGAATTTTCTCAATAAAGCCAAGAGAAAAAAGATGTTTTATAAACACATTCTACCAGTATACGAAGTTTAAAATTTTTTAGTTACCTAGAAATTATGTTAAAAACTGCCGTTCAAACCGAAAAGATCTGAATTATATATATCAAGGGCGTTTTTTCAAAGACAGCAGCTTTGCTAAAAATAGGAGTCAAAACACCCCGAAGCAACAAAAGTTAACACTATATTTTCACGACATGATTGGAAAAAAGACTTAAGTGAAATAAGGATTGCGTTTTATCTCTGCGAAATTGCAAGCAGGAATGTCAGTTAATGATTTCGAATTTAGCGCCAAAAACACGCTTGATTCTCCTCAGTCAAGTCTACTAGTAAGAGGTAAGACGCAATCCTTATTTCACTTAATGTTTTTGCAACCATACCTCTGAAAATACGATGTTAACTTTCGTGGTTTCGGAGTGTTTTGACTCCTATCTTTAGCAAAGCCGGTGTCTTTGAAAATGTGCCCTTGTTATATATAATCCTTTTATATATATTGATTTTGCTCATACGGTTTTAGCTTGCGGACACTAACATTACTACATCTAATGAGTATTAATGTTCTGTAGTTTTGTATATATATATATATATATATGTATGTATATGTATGTATGTATGTGTGTATGAATGTATGTATGTATGTATGTATGTATGTATGTATGTATGTATGTATGTATGTATGTATGTGTGTATGTATGGCCGTGTGGTAAGGAGCTTGCTTACCAGCCTCATGGTTCTGAGTTCATTCCCACTGCGTGGCACCTTGGGCAAGTGTCTTCTACTATAGCCTCGGGCCGACCAAAGCCTTGTAAGTGGATTTGGTAGACGGAAACTGAAAGAATTCCGTCATATATATGTATATATATATATATGTGTGTGTGTGTGTTGTGTGTGTGTGTGTGTGTGTGTGTGTGTGTGTGTGTTTGTGTGCCTGTGTTTGTCCCCCCAACATCGCTTGACAACCGATGCTGGTGTGTTTACGTTCCCGTAACTTAGCAGTTCGGCAAGAGACCGATAGAATAAGTAATAGGCTCACAAAGAATAAATCTTGATGTCAATTTGCACGACTAAAGGCGATGGTCCAGCATGTGACCGCAGTCAAATGACTAAAACAAGTAAAAGAGTAAAAGAGAAAGAGAAAGAGAGAGAGAGGAGAGAAGAGAGAGAGAGAGAGAGAGAGAGAGATAGAGAGAGAGAGAGAGAGAGAGTAAAGAGAGTGGTTATAAGGGGTTGCTTAAACCTGAATTCCGCCGATTTTTTCTTCTTAACACGTTTACAGGAGAATTGTTAGGAAACCATCAGTGCCTGCCGTTCAATTTATACTTATTTTGTCTATAGCAACTAACTCTGTTTTTCTTTCTGAAACTTCTTCATATCGATCTAACCTTTTGCTTGTGTGCCAGTGGCATCTTGAATATACTATTGTATATAAATAGAGTCACACGAAACAGCGTTGAAGGGCTTCCCAATTATTCGTATGCTCAAGATTGTTGAATATTATACTTGTACATACAAACATATAAACAGAGAAGTGTGCATGCGTAGCTACATACAATATTCTTAAACAGTCTCAGTATATTTTCAACGTCTATTATTTCATGCGCGCGTGCACGCACACGTGTGTGTGTGTGTATATGCTTCTGCATATGTATATATGTATGTATGTGTGTATGCTTATATCTCTTTTTCTCTTTTACTTGTTTCAGTCATTTGACTGCGGCCATGTTGGAGCACCGCCTTTAGTCGAGCAAATCGACCCCGGGACTTATTCTATGTAAGCCCAGTACTTATTCTACCGGTCTCTTTAGCCGAACCGCTAAGTGACGGGGACGTAAACACACCAGCATCGGTTGTCAAGCAATGCTAGGGGGACAAACACAGACACACAAACATACACACACACACATATATACGACAGGCTTCTTTCAGTTTCCGTCTACCAAATCCACTCACAAAGCTTTGGTCAGCCCGAGGCTATAGCAGAAGACACTTGCCCAAGATGTCACGCAGTGGTACTGAACCCGCAACCATGTGGTCGGTAAGCAAGCTACTTACCACACAGCCACTCCTGCGCCTGTATATGCATGTATATGCGTGAGTATAATTGAGTATGTGTCTTGTGTGAATATGTATACACGTGCGTACGCGTTGAGCTTTAACGTGATAATATATATTGCAGCTGAATGTATCTATATGTTGCCTTTGGTCGGCCCGAGGCTATAGTAGAAGACACTTCCTGAAGGTGCCACGCAGTGGGACAGAACTCAGAACCACGAGGTTGGTAAGCAAGCTCCTTACCACACAAATATACGTATATGAATAAGCAACATATGCATGTATGTTCGTGTGTGTGTGTGCCGTGTGTGTGTGTGTGTGTGTGTGTGTACATATAAATCCATACATGTATATATATATACACGCACAAACACACTACATTATGTTCCTAATGAGGTGATTAAGAATATATTGGGTTGGTAACTAAGTTCCCGCCGTTTTTTAAAATTTTGGATATTATTGAGTTTTTAAATTTTGGATTCTATTTTTTTCGAGAATTCTATTTTTGAATCATTTTGGAATCTATTTTGTTTGTTTTTTTCTAGTTAATTTTAGTTAATTTTTGTCTATTTTCAGATCATTAAAATGGAATGTCAAGTTAAGGAAAACGAGCATTTTCGACACCTCCTTCTTTTTGCTTTTAATCAATGTTCTAATGCCGCAAAAGCTGCTCGCAACGTTTGTGCTGTGTATGGAGAGAGTGCCATAGCTGAAAGAACCGCTCCTGATTGCTATGCTAAGTTCAAAAATGGATATTTTGACCTCAAAGACGCACCTCATTCTCGCCGTCCAGTTGTGTTCGACGAAGAGCGATTAAACCAACTTTTGCCTGAAAATTCTCATCAAACGATGAGGGAACTGGCAGAGAAAATGGAATGCTTCCATACTGCTATAGAGAAGCATCTTCACACGATGGGAAAGGTTCAGAAGTATGGAGCTTGAGTTCCGCATGCTTTAGGGTGACAACAACAAAAACCAACGAGCCACAATCTCCGCTGGTTTGCTTCCTCGTCACCGCTCAACTCATGGACACAAGCAACGATTTCTTTACCGAATCGTTACTGGCGACGAAAAATGGTGCCTGTATATCAATATTATCTGCGTAAGGAATGGCTTAGCCCCGGTAAACAAGCGACACCGCGAGTGAAACAAGATGTTCATCCGCGTAAGACGATGTTGTGCGTATGGTGGGACTTGGAAGGGATTATCCGTTACGAATTGCTTGAACGGAACCAAACGGTCAACACGGAACTCTATGTTCAACAGATGGAACGACTCAACCGGCTATTCAAGAGAAAAGACGTAATCGGCAGCATCGAGTTCCTCTGCTGCACGACCACGCCCGCCCTCATATCGCCAATATGACCAAGAAAGCCATTCAAAACCATGGCTGGGAAGTGCTGCTACACTCGCCGTACTCTCCTGAACTGGTGCCAGCGGATTTCCACCTCTTTCTATCTCTTTTAAATGCTATGCACGGAGCTTCGTTCAATACTGATGCAGAATTGAGAGCTTGGTTGGATCAATTTTTCGAGTCGAAATCGGGTGATTTCTACCAATGAGGTATTGAAAATCTTGTTGAACGTTGGGAAGAATTTGTAAACAACAAGGGTGAATACATTATGGATTAATTAGTCGTTATTTTTTTTATTAAACCTTTAAAAAATAATTTAAATATAAAAAAAAAACGGCGGGAACTTAGTTGTCAACCTAATATATAAAGATACAGAAAAGAAATTGGTGAATAATGATAGAGATCACCATAACTGTTAGAATAAATACATGAAGGTATACCTTAACACATGGAATAGTAGGATAAATCTTTGTAATAGATATAGTGATAGAAAAAAGATGTGCAACTGTGAAAAAACTGTAATTAATGGAAATAATGATATGAAAAGTGAGAATAGCAGTGTGTAACTCGGGGGCAAACTTACTGTAATATCGATGCAGCGTATGAATTATAATAAGGATAATAATGATATTGATAGTAGTAATAATAATGCCAGTGGCAATAAATTGGATGATAATGGAGATGATAATAATGGTAGTTCTTATAAAAGAATGAATGATGGAAATATATTAAGAAATACTAACTACAATAAGAACCTAGAAGCGGAGAGCCTGCTTGACACAGACTACATGTTACAGTGCCCACACGGAGAACAAATAGCTGCCGATATGTCAGGAACACTCTTCATGGCCCTGGACAAGAATTTCCCATCATCAACTAAATATAGTTGATCAACTAAATTTAATAGACAATCGGTTAAATTTGCCTTTTGAACTACGAAAAAACTTGGCTGAAAGTATTGCAGATCATAATAGCAGGAAGTTAAAGGAGTTTGTTGAAATGAATTTAGCCAAATCAATAAATAATAATAGTAATTGGAATGATAGGAGCAATGATATTAATATTGGTGTAAATATAAAATATAAATATAAAAATCCAATTAAAATATTTAAATTAAAGTTAAAATTTAAAAAAATTATTTAAATTAATAATTTAAACTTAAAAATTATAAATATATATATATTTCTATTATTATTTTATTTAATTATTTATTTTTTAATTTTTATTTATATTTTTATATATTTATTTATTTTTTATTTTTTTATTTTTTAAAATTATTTATTAAAAAATTTTTTTTTATTTAAAAAAATTTTTATATTTTTTATTTATTTTATTTATTCATTTATTTAAAAAAAAATTTTTTATATATATATATATGTGTATGGGGAGAATTCACGAAAAAAAAAAAGACGAAGCCAGGTGGTGTAAAAAACAAACGGATGTATTAGTATAACGCACAGAATTGAAAAAGTCTTTAACGTTTCGAGCCTACGCTCTTCCACAGAAAGGAACACAGAAAGAAACAAGGAGAGAAAAAATGTGTGTAGTGGCTACCGATCTTTCATGGCGAATGCCGGACAGAAGGGTCACACAGGAGAGCTAAGAAGTAGATGTGTGTGTGTGTGTGTGTGTGTGTGTGTGTGTGTGTGTGTATGTATGTATATATTTTTCTTTTATTTCTTCTACTTGTTTCAGTCATCTGCCTGCGGCCATGCTGAAGCATCGCCTTTAGTCGAACAGATCGGCCCCAGGACTTATTCTTTGTAAGCCTAGTAC
>NC_042999.1:157851403-157878903 GCF_006345805.1 Octopus sinensis
GATTACTAGACCCGCCAGCCCTCCAGGAAAAACTAAGCAACGAGCTTAGAAAACTAAGCTAGGAGCGTAGATTTCCTGGAAGAAGGATCGAATGCATACGAACACAAAGACAGCAAACGGACGGTGCCACACGAATATAAAAAACAAAAAACAATAATGAAATACAAAAACATGGAATACAAAAGCAATAATGGTAAAAACAGCAAGTGTCTTACGACTAATAACAGTGCAAACAGGCCTGGCTGGCGTATTTTGGAAAAATTGCCTTAGCGGCGAATTGCCTTAGCGGCGAATTGCCTTAGCGGCGAACGAGGACAACGATGTTATCACGGCGCTGGTCAGAGGCCGAAAGGCAGATTTTGGCCAGCAGTCACGTGACAGAGAAGGGAGAAAAGAAGGAAGAGAGAGAGAGAAGGGGGACGAAAGCAACAAGGGGGGGAGAATAGGGAGAAAGAAGGAATTAGAGAGGGTAGAAGGGATGGGTGTCAAAGATTGACCTGCGAGTGCAAAGGAAGACAAAGAAATGGAAGTGTAGGGGAAGAGTAGACCAAAGAATCAGAGGCAAGAGAAGAGAAAAAGAGGGATGAGTAGAGAGAAAAGGGAGAGAAGGGGACAGATCAACGTAGAATGCGAAGTAATTGTAAGAGAGAGAGAGACAAACAAACAAAGTGTAGAGTCGTACCAAATTTACCAAGAATATATATATATATATATATATATATATATATATACACACATATATAGGCGCAGGAGTGGCTGTGTGGTAAGTAGCTTGCTAACCAACACATGGTTCCGGGTTCAGTCCCATACATGGCATCTTGGGCAAGTGTCTTCTGCTATAGAGCCCCGGGCCCCGACCAATGCCTTGTGAGTGGATTTGGTAAACGGAAACTGAAAGAAGCCTGTCGTATATATGTATATATATATAAGTGTGTGTGTGTTGTATATGTTGTGTGTCTGGTTTGTCCCCCTACCATTGCTTGACAACCGATGCTGGTGTGTTTTACGTCCCCGTTACTTAGGCGTTCGGCAAAAGAGACCGATACAATAAGTACTGGGCTTACAAAGATAAGTCCCGGGGTCGATTTGGCTCTGCAATATCTTATAACTAGATATATCTATTTCCAAGCCATTAAGCTTTTATTTTAATTTACATATCGCTTTATATTCTCCTTTATTAGTTTTCTGCTTATTTCTTTCTTTACCCACTTCTCTTTCTATAGGCTACTTTTGACGTTATATCTTCTAACGGTTTAAAAAAAAAACTTAATAGCATTCCGTTCATCATTATACACATCCATCACATTCTGTTAAAATGTCTTATTGATGAGTTTGGTTTCTTTCTTTCTTTCCCTGATGAGAAGATTACATTGTTTTACACCATTTTATTCGTTTTGAAATAATACCAATATTGTCTTCGAAACATATATCGGAAGTAAAAGAATTTGAATGACACCATAGGAAAAAATGGACCTGAACGAAGATTTAACAAAATTCCTTTAGAAAATAAAATAAAGGAATTTTGTTAAATCTTCGTTCAGCTCCTTTTTTTTCCTATACTTAATATATAAAACTTCAAATTTCTGCATTAAGGCACGGATTTTATGCCCCATGGTCGTAACTTCAACCGTGCTCTTTCTGTTGTGATTTTTGCTACTCAGGTATCGGTTATCATTTGAATTATCCATAATAAGATATTTATTTATCTACTTCAATATAATATATATATATATATAATATATATATATATATATATATATATATATATATATATATTATATATATATATAGATATATATATATTATATATTTATATATATATATTATATATGTATATATATATATATATATAATATATGTAATATATATATATAAATGGATGTGTGTATTTTTCCCTTGTTTACAATTAACATGGAAAAAAATAAACAGTACCAGGGCAGCAAAAAAATCACACAAGTAATAAAGACGCAACACCCTGTTTGTAAAGGCATAAACTCCGTGTTGGTGTGAAATATTTTGTATGATATATATAAATAAATAAATGGAGTTAAACACAGGTGTCATTCAAATTCTTTTACTTCCGATATATGTTTCGAAGACAATATTGGTATTATTCCAAAACGAATAAAATGGTGTAAAACAATGTAATCTTCTCACCAGGGAAAGAAAGAAAGAAACCAAACTCATCAATAAGACATTTTAACAGAATGTGATGGATGTGTATAATGATGAATGGAATCCTATTAGGTTTTTTTAAAAAACCGTTAGAAGATATAACGTCAAAAGTAGCCTATAGAAAGAGAAGTGGGTAAAGAAAGAAATAAGCAGAAAACTAATAAAGGAAAATATAAAGCGATATGTAAATTAAAATAAAAGCTTAATGGCTTGGAAATAGATATAACTAGTGGAAGTGAAATGTAAGAAGAAAATCAATGTTCAAATTATATAGAATGGTAGATATCACTTATATGGACTAAAGGTCTATTTCTGCCAATGTTTTCATCGATAAGCACGCTCTATAAACGTGCTTACAAGAGGTTTCTCAGAAACTAGAATATAAAGTAGTTCACTATTACAGAATTGCCAGAATTATTTGCCTTTATCGTATGGAAATAAAATGGAGAGAATCAACCAATTTAAATTAAATTGTTTATTATGATCTTTTAGATACCAAATTAATTTACTAAGCCCTGTACTGTTGAGTTTATTACTATCCCTAAATGTAGAGTAATGATTAGAATTTCGTTTAGATCAATGAGAAGAACTACCGATATAAAAAAGACATCGGTACAGGAAGTAATTTTACACTGGTATATAGAGTTTGTAGTCTTAGAATTACTAGACATAAACTTAATTCAGTTGGGATTGACTTGAGAAACAATAATATTTCTAGGGGTATGGTAAGTATTAGCTAAATTAATGTTAGTATTTTCAGTAATTCGATTCTTTTTTTAACAAACTAATATTATGTGAAGAGATAATTTGTGAAAGATTTTTTGCAGTAGAAAAACTAATCCTAACCGTGTGCGAGTTGATAATCGAATAATACCTAGAATTCCTTGGAAAATTCTTAATGATAGCTTTACGAAACTGGGAAGGAAGATTAGATTTAATTTTTTTATATAGGTAGTTCTTCTCAGTTATCTAAAAGAATTTCTAATCCTTACTCTACATTTAGGGATAGTAATAAACGCATCAGTACAGGGCTTAGTAAATTAATTTGGTACCTAAAAGATCATAATAAACAATTTAATTTAAATTGGTTGATTCTCTCCATTTCATTCCCATATGATAAAGGTAAAGAATTCTGCCAACTCTGTAATAGTGAACTATTTTATACCAGAACAGAAGTTCGCTTACAACTCCGTTGTTAATTCAGTCCGGGCCAAAGCTGGGGGGATTTTTTTCCAGGACACTCCTGGGGGCACTGGGAAAACTTTTGTCAACAAATTAATATTGGCTTTAATAGTTGCACACTTGCAAAGAGAAAGGAGGAGAAAGTGTAGTGGTAATGGTAGGAGTGAAGCACTTGAAATGAAAGAGGGAAATGGTAAAATATTTACTTTTCTCGAATTTTTGCTTAATTGGGGGTGAAATTGAAAAAAAACTTTACATGCCACGACCCGATGGAATCTACTTGTAAAATGATAGGTAAATTCCAATTGAAGAAATTCTATATTGTAGAATTGTATAAAAAACAAATGGTTTGGGAGGCAGATAAAATCTGCCTTTTATCATAAGAGATAAGTGATATCTACCATTCTATATAATTTGAACATTGATTTTCTTCTTACATTTAACTTCAACTAGATATATCTATTTCCAAGTCTTTAAGCTTTTATTTTAATTCATTTATCGCTCTATTTTTCTCCTTTATTAGTTTTCTACTTATTTCTTTCCTTTATCCCTTCTCTTTCTATAGGCTACTTTTGACGTTATATCTTCTCACGATTAAAAAAAACTTAATAGCATTCCGTTCATCATTATACACATCCTTCACATTCTGATAAAATGTCTTATTGGTGAGTTTGGTTTCTTTCTTTCCCTGATGAGAAGATTACATTGTTTTACACCATTTTATTCGTTTTGGAATAATACCAATGTTGTCTTCGAAACATATATCGGAAGTAAAAGAATTTGAATGACACCTGCGTTTAACTCCATTTATTTATTTATATATATCATACAAAATATTTCACACCAACACGGAGTTTCTGCCTTTACAAACAAGGGGATCTCATCTACTAAATACTTCAGTTCACTGACGAGATAAAAGTAAAGTGGGGTACTATGACCGATTGGCTGAAATAGCTGTAAGAAACTATTCTACTTTCTCCGTTCTACATTATATATTTTTATAATTACTGGTATTTTTATATATGTAAAGCATATGTTATACATGTATGTATATTGTTTTAATTGTTTTTTTAAACATATAAATAAACATAATATAATGTCTAAAAGTTGATGAGAACCACCCCTCTTGATCTCCTCTATTTTCTTAATGCCGTATATATATATATATATATATATATATATATATATATATATATATATATATATATATGTATGTGTGTGTGTGTGTGTGTGTGTGTGTGTGTATGTGTTGTGTGTGTGTGTGTGTGTGTGTGTGTGGAGGCGCAATGGCCCAGTGGTTAGGGCAGCGGACTCGCGGTCGTAGGATCGCGGTTCCGGTTCCCAGACGGAGTGTTTATTGAGTGTTTATTGAGTGTTTATTGAGCGAAAACACCTAAAGCTCCGCGAGGCTCCGGCAGGAGGTGGTGGCGATCCCTGCTGTACTCTTTCGCCACAACTTTCTTTCACTCTTTCTTCTGTTGGCCTGCTCGCTTAGCCAGCGGGTGGCGTCATTTGAAGGCTAAAACAATGCGAAGGGCATTGTGACCAGCGATGTGTAGCAACATCTGATAACCTGGTCGGTCACGGTGAGGCAGCAAATTAGCAGAGTTTCACCAAAGAGCACCACAATAAACATCATGACTGAGGGTCTTAGAACACCTACATTGCAAGAAATAAGAGCTAAATGGCTCTGTTACTGCTGTATACATACATTCCGGCATCGGCTGTAGATGGTCGGAAACTGGCGACTGTGATATCTCTTTATGATTTCACCTTCAGATCGAAGCATCCTCAGAAGAGTCGGTACAGTTCGCCAGTTTCCGGACAGCCTCGCTACAAGCGTCTATGTTTACTTCATAAAAAATCTTGGATGATTTAGCGAATCGTTAATGTGTATACCTAAAATTAAATGAGGCAGCTAGTTAGAGATTCATCAAAAAGGAAAACAATAAACTCCATTAAATATAATTGCTTCGG
Source organism: Octopus sinensis (assembly GCF_006345805.1). Taxonomy (NCBI): domain Eukaryota; kingdom Metazoa; phylum Mollusca; class Cephalopoda; order Octopoda; family Octopodidae; genus Octopus; species Octopus sinensis. Next base: position 157,856,738 of record NC_042999.1, read on the forward strand.
TCTAATCTGAAACCGTACGGTAAAGAGATATCACAGTAGCCAATTTCCAGCCGTCTACGGTCGCTGCCAGCATGTACGTATACAATTATATGTGCGTTGATAGCAGCAACAGAGCCATTAGCACTTTCAGTCATATTTAAAGATATTTATTATATACAAACAAGATCGAACGCACATACACGCATATTTCTTGTTTTCACTTGAATTTAACCACTTTTGGATTACTTTGAGAACGTTGTGTTATCATATATTAAACGGGTAGATTAATTTCACTGGTATTTATGCCTTTTTGTATGGCATATAATGTATGGTGTATTCAGCAATTAACGATGTGATTTTTTCCATATTCTTTTTGTTTTAGATGGATATATAGATAGATAGATAGATAGACAGACAGACAGACAGACAGACAGACAGATAGATAGATAGATAGATAGATAGACAGACAGACGACAGACAGACAGACAGATAGATATATAGATAGATAGATAGATAGATAGATAGGTATAGATAGATAGATAGATAGATAGATAAGATAGATAGATAGATAGATATATAGATAGATAGATAGGTAGATAGATAGATAGATATATATATAGATAGATAGGTAGATAGATAGATAGATGATAGATAAGATAGATAATAGATAGATAGATAGATAGATATGGTAGATAGATAGATAGATAGATAGATAGATAGGTAGATAGATAGATAGATAGATAGGTAGATAACTTTCTTTTTTATTAGCACACACAGGCTGAATACAGAGGGACAAATACAAATGCAGAGCTTTTCTTTTCGAGGGTGGAAAAAAAAAAAATATAAGATTGCGATCAAAAGGATCGAGAGGAGGAAGAAAAAGGAAAAAAAAAAAAAAAACGGAAAAGGAAAAAAAAAAAAAAGAAAATCGTGTTATCACAGAATAATGGTGTAAACATTGATATAACAAGATTGGGTTCATCCGTGGGGAGAAAAGCCTACAGAAAAGACCACGGAACCCCAGTCAGGGAGGAAATAAACACATGAGGTCAAAAATGCTCTCTTCTTTCTTTTTTACGATCTACAGGATCATGCTCAAGATGGTTCGTTACTAGCACGCACCATCTTTGCAACATTCACCCATCTTTTTTTGAATCTTTCGCGAGACAAAACTTCCCTCTCCATTCTCACCTTCCTTTTCAAGTGGTACTTGAAAAAGTTGATGAGCGATTGGCCAGAGAGGTAAGTGTTTGTCTCTAATCCTTTCGCTCGAGTCCACCACACATTCTTTCACCATGGCCACCATTACGATGAAAACTGCCTTGCCTTCCCGGTTGAGGGAGGGGGCGGAGCAATTCTCACGATAGACTCGGCCGATAGGCGGATTCGTCCCACACGTGACAGCAGCCGTTCGGCATAACCCACAGGTCGGAAATGGTTGGACATTGCACGAGTGCGTGCAGAACGGTTTCGTCGCTCTGACCGCATCTCGGGCAAGTCGGTTCAGTGTGTCTGGAACCGTGTCTGTAGAGCTTATCCCGACAGGTAATGCTTCTCGATAGCACTGCCAGGCCAGGGATCTTTGTTGATTGTTCATAGGTCCCGGCCCGAAAGTTGTCCTGAACAGGCGGGTCAGGTGTTCCTCGTCGACGCCCAGACTCTGCCCGAGTTCGTCGTCGCACCTCCCCTCCACTAATCCTCTATAGAATGCCTTTGTTGTGATGGAGTCGCACAAGTTCGATCCCGGACGGCAGAGTTGCTTGAGAGCAACGCGAACACTCGCGGTGCCATTCGCCTAGCCTCGGTCTCTGCTTGATCCATGACTGTAGTTCGTCCAAGGAGACGAGCTGCGGGAAGCGCGGCCGCACAAAAGGCGACCACCCCTGTTCACCGTTGTCTATGAAGCGCCGGAGATGTCGCAGTCTCAGCGCATGTCTGCGCATCATCAACCACGGCATGCCCAGCCCTCCATTTAGCGGGTGTTGGCAGCAAATGGATCGTCTAACCATCGGAACGTTTCCTTCCACAAGAAGCGGAAGAGTATGCGTTCCAGTTTGGTGATGGTAGGGTCGGGACAAGGCACGACGGTCAGACGATACTCGATGACGGATGCGATGTACGCGTTCGCCACCTCCGCCCGACCTTTTAGGGATAGCTTTCTCTCAGTCCATTTCTGGGTGAGAGTAGCCACCCTAGTCGTTATCTCGCCCCAGTTCTTCTCCATTTGGAGGTCCGGACCGAACCAGACCCCGAGCAATTTAAACCGGTCCGTCCGTCCAGCGTCCCACGATGGAGACGCTGTTGGACGGCATGGGCTTGCTTCTCCAGTGCCGAGCCGCAAGCCCACTGACTTTTCCCGGTTAATTTTTGCTCCCGTTACCGCTTCGTATTCTTTCAGTGTCTCGCCGACCAGCTCGATGTGCTCGTAGCTCGACACTATGACGGTGACGTCATCCGCGTATGCAGACACGCCTCCCGCATCCCAGCTCTCGTGGGATGCCCCTCAGCGTCGCCAGTTTCCCTCCGCAGTAGTGGCTCAAGAGTCAGTACATACAGCAGCGATGAGAGGGGGCATCCCTGACGAACCGAACGCATGATGTTAAAAGGTCTGGATAGATGACCATTTACGCGAACTACTGAGCGGATGCCGCTGTATAAGGCAGCGATCCAACCGCGGAAAACTGGACCGAAACCAGCCGCTTTGAGGACGCCTCCAAGTAGTGATGGTCTACCCTATCGAAGGCTTTTGATTGATCCAAATTGATCAGCGCCCCACCCATGCCAGGATTTTAACTACCCTGTCTATGATGTAGCGCATCAGATGGAGGTTGTCATGAATACTTCTACCCGGCACGGCGCATGTTTGCGCCTTGTCGATTAGTTTCTTGATGACAAGCGCCAACCTCTCGGCTAACACCTTGGCCAAAATTTTCAAATCTGCGTTGAGCAGAGTGATGGGCCTGAAATTACTATGACGTCCCCCTTGTTTGGGTCTTTCTTGATCAGTGCCACTGCTCCTCGCTTTACAAAAGCAGGAATACTCCTTTCTGCTGCCAGTTGCAGTAGACAGCTGCCAAGACCCCTCCAAACAAGTCTGGCATATGAAAATAAAATTCGTAGGGCAGACCATCCAAGCCTGGTGACTTGTCTCTCGCGCAGCCTACCATCGCATCCTGTACGTCCGCAGCTGTGATAGGCTTTTCACAAGACTCCACCTCCCTTGCTGAGAGTCGTGGCAAGGCATGCAGGTAGGCACTAAAGTCCACTCTGCTTTCTGACTCACCACTTGTCCCAAACAGTTGGGTGAAGTGTTGTTTGAAAACCCCACACACATCTTTTAGGCTCGAGCATTCGCGCCCCTGTTCATCTATAAGAGATTTGATGGTGGCTCTGTTGCCTCGTTGCGTCTCCACCACTCGGGCCTCTTGGGCGGCAACACTCCTTCGTTCCTCAGAGCACGCATCCTAGCTCTGACAACGCATCCCTCGTGTTTGGCGTTGAGGTGTTGGTCGAGGGCCATCTCGCCCGCCAGTACGTTGGACGCGATGCCAGTTCTAAGTGCCTCTTCTAAAACCTTAACTAAATCTCCCTCTATTCTATTTCGGTCTAATGCTAGGGCTCTACTGTATCTGACTGATTCTGCTTTAATCGCTTTTTTTAGGGCATACCACCATCTGTTGTTGATGATGGTACCCGTCAAAGCTCTCTTAACTAATGTGCTGATCCGGTCCCTGTAAACCTGTCGTGCTGTAAAAGACGCGTTCAGTTTCCAGTAACCAGGACCCTGCCTATGTGTCTTATCTAAGTCAAGTGTACAAGTCACAAACTTGTGATCTGTGTAACTGACTATATGAAATTGTGGACAACCTACACTATTTTTATCTATTGTCCTACAGAATACTCTAAGTATGATCTGGACGACCCGATGCGGTTACTCCATGTCCACATTGGCACATTCGGGTGGTCCAGTCGGTACCTGTCAGACAGTTGGAAACGTCTGAGCAGGTCTTTGAGGCATTTGCATCCCCTTCTATTGCTATCTCTGCCCACGTAGTCTAGATGCGTGTCCAGGGTGCATTCCAATCCCCCACTAAAAGTAAAGGACGAGACGTTCCCATGAAATACTCTAGACGTCGAAAGAAATCTGGTCGGCCTGTTAAGGACGGAGCATAAACTGCTATCAGTCGAAAAGCACACTCATTGCTGCCATCGACATCTAAAACGACCAGCCTACCCTCCGGGTCTAGGAAATTTGCTCTTACTTTACTTTGAGATCCAGACTCTTCCGGATAAGCACCGCGGTGCCACCTCCGCCCATTCTCGGTAGACACGGAGAAAAATAAATGTTGAAATGTGTACCGAAAATGTGCTGGAGTGCCCGCAAGCTGTGGAGTCTGGTCTCACTGATGGCTATGATATTCAGATTTAGTGACTTGATGTCATTTAACAGGTAGCCTTGTTTCCAAGGCGACCCCAAGCCACGTACATTTATACTACCTATTCTGAGCATGTTCCGATAAAAGTGCAAAAAGAAAAGGAGAGAGAAAAGGTTACTTGTTTTTCGAAAGTTCTTTGTCTTCACCTCACGGTCTTCTTCTATGAGGCTTTTATACAGTTTTTTCGATGAGTACTTTTGAAATCTCCCTACTGCATCAGGGTAAGAGATTTTAGGGTGCTGTATGTGTTCTGTGTCACGTGTATTATTTTAATGTGTTGTGGTGGTGTTGTTGTGTGGTTGTTTACTTGTTTTTATGTCGTTTTCAGTAATGTTAGTGTTTGACCTAATGTGTTCCATTAGGTCGTGGTTGTTTGTGTTAATGGCTGTCAACATTTTTGCGGGGTTTGATGATGGTGTGTTTGTGTTGATGTGTGTGTTTTCTGTGGATGTTTTTGTTTCGGGAGTGGTGATCTTCCCGCTTTGTTTGTTATTTTTTCTTTTCTTTTTTTTCCCCTTTTTCTTCTCCCCCCTGTGGCTATTTGCCAATCTTCCGTGTCTTCTTCGTCTAATGACAGATCAGACGAATCGGAGTCTGAAGAGGGAAAGTATTGGGGTCTATTGTCGACTGTGTTGGTTTTGTTGTGGTGTTGGTGGGGTGAGCGTTTGGTTGTGGTGTATGCGGTTTTGGATGTGGGGTTTGGGTATTTTGTGTTTGAGTGATTGTGGGTATTGTTGTGTTGTTTAGGGTCTCAATTTTGTGGGGATTTGGAGTTGTAATTGTTTCTTCATTTTTGCTGGGTGTCTTTTTGGCAGATGTCCTTGGTTTGGGAGTTGGTATATTCTTGGTTGTTGTTGTTGGTGATGCTGCTTCTGTTCTTGGTGCTGCAGTTGGTGTGGTTGTTTGTTTGGTGAGGTTTGTTCCTGCAAAAGGTGGTGTGGGTAGTAAACCTTGTTTATTTGTTTTTGTTCCGGCTGCTGTTGTTGTTGCTGTTGTTTTCTTGCGGCAGATTTGCAGTCTTTTTTTAGGTGTTGCTCACTGCCGCATATAGCAACGTGGTCTTCTGCCATCGACGACCACATATAACTTGTGGTCGTCTGATACACATATCTGGGTGGGTATTTTTTTTATATCTTCATGATGTATATGTAGAAGAATTCTACTTTTTTTCCCACCCAGTTTTTATGCTCTGTGACTGTGGTTTCCAAAATAGTATATTCGCCATTTTTACGCATAAGGCCTTTACAAGCCATAGACTATTGGCTATTTTGGGGACATTGTTTAGAGTGATCTTAGTCACTTTCTGTCCCCGATAGCTTGGTGTAAGTTGGAGTTCATCTGAGTGAAGAGTTAGCGTTGAGAAATGTCTAGCTAACTCTTCGTGTAGAAAACAACTTGTATGTGGGCAAATTGTTCCACCAGGTTACATATTCTTTGTGATCCGATGGGTTTCAAGCACTTCTCTATTTTGCTTGTGTTGGCCTTCTCTGGGATTTTTGTTTTTTTTGTAACTATTTTATAAATGATTGTTCGTCTTTTTTCATTTTCCAAAATGTCTTCTGGTATGTTTATTTTTACTATACCTTCTGATTCTGTTATTTTGATGTTCGTGTCCTGTATTTTGTGAGCCGTAAAGTATATGTTGTTTGTTTTTTCTTTAATCGCCTCAGCGAAATTTGTTGTTGTTTGTTATTGTTGTTGCTTGTGGTGATGTTGTTGTTGGCTGCAGTTTTATAAAATTGTGTGTTTGGTTCGATCGTGCAAGTAGGAAGGGGTTGGAAAATTGCCTGCGTACTTTAGTCCTGCGTACTTAGATAGATAATAGATAGGTAGATAGATAGATAGATAGATAGATATATAGATAGATAGATGATAGATAGATAGATGGATGGATGGAGTTCTGGCATACTGCATCACGATTCTAAAAATATGACAGTTGAAGAGATGAGTGCGTGATGCATTTCATACGAGCTTGTCGGCAACCAATCACACATCGATAACTAATCATACTCCAATGTGTTTATAATCTATTATGTTTATATACTCAAGCTGCTTCCAATTCATATCTGAATGTGTGTGTGTTATATATATACATATATATATATATATATATATAATATATATATATATATATATATATATATATATTATATATATATATTATATATATATATATATATATATATATATATATATATGTGCCAAGGACCCCAAATTTGCATCAAGATGTAGGACAAGATACTGTGATAGCCTGGGCTTCCGAGCCCACAGCTCTTCAATATCCTCCCGAAGAACCTAAGAGACCTGCATGGGGTGGATGCAGATGTCTTTAAAAAAAACTGGATCTCTTCCTGTCAGGTGTCCCAGATGAACCAACTTCACGGCAGGAGGTGCAGATGAGGGCAGCTGCATCGAACTCTTTCATGCACCAAATGGCAATTGCTAAAAAGCATTCGTGAAGTAAAATCATGTAGCAACACCAAATGGCGGTGCCCCAGCATGGCCACAGCTCGTGAGCTGAAACTAGATAAAATAAATAAAATAAATAAATACGTTCCCTTATCGCCCCGATTTGGCAAGCGAGACCGATAAAATAAATACTATACTTAAAAAAAACAATAAAAAAACAAAAAAAAACATTAGTACTTGGATGAATCGTTCGACTAAAACCCTCGAAAGCGGTGCCCGCAGTATGGCTGCAGTCCAATAACTACCTTAAATAAAGGCTAAAAGACAAAAATATAACCAAACAAGATGCAGAAACGTGTGTTTTATGGTCCAGTGCCGCCTTTCATAGCGCTGTGATGTGTTTTCACATCACAAATTCTCATTACAGGCTGTGATGTTTTCACACGTCATTGCCTGTTAGGAGAATTTTTCTCTCGAGACAATTTATGTAGGAAAGATTTTTTCACGTCCAAGCAAGTACGAACGTGTTAGATATAATTACACACACCTATATTTCAATCGAAGTTGCTTTGATTACGCCTCTAGTTAATTAAACTCATTTATCAACAGAAAAAGTTCATTAGTAGGTGCAAAGCTCCTTGCCTACGTACGTGGATTTTACATATATAAAATACGAAATTATCACGAGTTCTAGCGTGACGTATTCTAAAATATGACAGTTGAGGAGATGAGTGCGTGATGCATTTTCTACGAGCTTGTCGGCAACCAATCAGACATCGATAACTAATCATATTCCAATGTGTTTATAATTCTAGTCAGACAATTGATAGAAAATCGTTTAAATAATCCATCCATCCATCCATCCATCCATCCATCCATCCATCCATCCATCTATCTATCTATCTATCTATCTATCTATCTATCTATCTATCTATCTATCCATCCATCTATCTATCCATCATCTATCTATCTATCTATCTATCTATCTATCTATCTATCTATCTATCTATCTATCTATCTATCTGTCTGTCTGTCTGTCTGTCTGTCTGTCTATCTATCTATCTATCTATCTATCTATCTATCTATCTATCTATCTATCTATCTATCTATCTAAAACAAGAAGAATATGGAGAAAATTACATTGTTAATTGCTGAATACACCATACATTCTATACCATACAAAAAGGCATAAAATACGAGTGAAATTAATCTATCCGTTTAATATATTTTGCTATTTTATTTATTTATTTTATCTAGTTTCAGCTCACGAGCTGTGGCCATGCTGGGGCACCGCCATTTGGTGTTGCTACATGATTTTACTTCACGAATGCTTTTTAGCAACTGCCATTTGGTGCATGAGAGAGTTCGATGCAGCTATGATAACACAACGTTCTTAAAGCAATCCAAAAGTGGTTAAATACAAGTGAAAACAAGAATTTTCTATCATAGACTAAGAAATATATATATATATATATATATATATATATATATATATATATATATATATATATATATATCTCACAGTATCACCGTATTGACCAGACTACCGGATGTTGTTATACACTGCTGGTCACAATGCGCTTCATATTGTTTTAGCCTTCAAGTGATGCTACCCCTGATCAGAAGAATATTCCGTCGCATGGTTACCTGTTTATATAGCCCGGTGGACTGGAGCAATGTGAAAATGAAGTGCTTTGCTCAAGAACACAATGCGTCTCTCGGTCTGCGAATCGAACGCATGGTGTAGCACTCGTGGGTACAACACACTAACCACCAGGCTACGCGCGTTCACACACACACACACGCACACACACGCGCGCGCATGCATGCATGAACATTTAAATATCCATATACATGTGTGTGTATGTACATACACATAGATATATGTTTATAAATATACAGATGTTTATATACACACATATGAATCCATATGTGCACATACATACATATATATATATATATATATATATATATATATATATATATAGTTAATCCAACAAGAAAGCACAAAAACACAACACACGCGAGGACGTGGAACAAATATAGTATTATTGGACGCTCAGGAAAGAAGGAAAGGAAGGTTTAACGTTTCGAGCAGAGCTCTTCGTTGGAAACATAGGAGAAGGAAGGATCCAGAGAAGGAAGACAGAGGGAAAAAAATCGCCAACGGTACACACGAGGTCACATTATTATATATATATATATATATATAATATATATATATATATACTATATATGGATATATATATATATATATATATACATATATATATATATATATATATACAACATATATATATATATATTGTGTGTGTGTGTGTGTACGTAGATGTATACATGCATGTGTACATATGGATTCATATGTGTGTATATAAACATATGTATATTTATAAGCATATATCTATGTGTATATACATACATACACACATATATATGAGTGTGTGTGTGTGTGTATGTTAATAAGAGAAAATGGATAGATAAATAGATATACCTCATTTACTGAGGAATATTCGTGAACCCAAAATTGTTTTTAATGTATGTAACATTCAGCAATGAACAACCGGTAATGTAGTGCTGAAACAAGTGCAGTGATATGTAATAAATCATGTTCAAATCCCTCTTCTTTTATTAATATATCAGTATATACTCTATTTCCCCAAGAATATCCAATGACAAGAACCCTCATTGTATGATAGTATTTGGTAGCTAATATCCGTAGAGTATATATACACAACGCCAGCAAACACGTAAAATTTGAAATTGAACACCTGGACGAGTCTGGAACCCTCTCTCGGCTCGATTTTCAACTCAGGGTTTCAAGGAGGGTTCTATATATACCAGCTTTCATAAGAACGCTACCAATAGGAACCTGTGCGTGCCGTGTGAGTTTGCCCGCCAGAGACAAAGCGGTATACGTGCCAAAAGAAATTGCGTGTATAAACATCATCCGCAGCGACGCAGCTGAGAAAGCTACCAACACCAAGCGGTTCCACAAGATCTTGATAATAAACAACGGCTGTCCTCCATTTTTAGCCGAACGACTGCGGTTTAAACAACGTGGAAGTTAGTGTATTTCATAAGAAGGCCTATACTAAAACGCCCGACGGGCTTTCTAAAACTACCCTATTTCGACAACAGAACCGCTACTGCTGTACATCATGCAATCCACAGGGTGGGACTTAACATACAGATTGTGTGCTCCGGTCAATCTCCGAGGAAATGTCTGTGTAGAAGTCATAACACAAAGATATATGTAGGAGTAGGAGTAGCTGTGTAGTAAGTGACTTGCTTACGAACCACATGGTTCCGGGTTCAGTCCTACTGCGTGGCACCTTGGACAAGTGTCTTCTACTATAGTCTCGGGCCGACCAAAGCCTCGTGAGCGGATTTGGTAGACGGAAACTGAAAGAAGCCCGTCGTATATATATATATATATATATATATATATATATATATATATGGTGTGTGTGTGTGTGTTGTGTGTGTGTGTGTATAAGGTTGTGTGTCTGTGTTTGTTCCCCCCCAACATCGCTTGACAACCGATGCTGGCGTGTTTACGTCCCCGTAACTTAGCAGTTCGGCAAAAGAGACTGATAGAATAAGTACTAGGCTTACAAAGAATAAGTCCTGGCGTCGACTAAAGGCGGTGCTCCAGTATGGCCACAGTCAAATGACTGAAACAAGTAAAAGAGTAAAAGAACATCGTAGAATGAGCACTATGTATTGCTCCGTCAACAATTTCACAATGTGCTCGAGAGACTACGTGATATACGAGGAAGTCTGCAATAAATGAAGTGTATCCTATAGGGGGAGAATCAGCAAAAAAAAAAAAAACCCCCCAAAAACTGCACATTCTCATCAATCCGCAACACCGACAGAAGAGCCAAACATACGATTCCAGTATTCATCAGGGCCATGCAATATAATACGGGCATTCTTGGAATCGTAGAGGCCTTCCTTCTTAACAATCTGAGACCAACTAAAAAAGAACAGGAAAGAATTACAAAAACAAACTGGTGAAAAGAACGACACCAGTCTGAGCATGTCACCCCGCCAACCCAATGCATCTAAGCAACGACTATTCCATCCTTCATTTCTCCACATGTCCAGCAGAAGGGGCGATAACCCCGGAAAATAAGGTAAAACTCCAACTGTCTTTTTCGTAGTTAACTTTGTATTCCATCTCGCATTGTTTCGGCGTTATCTTACAAGTGAATCTAAGACACACAGACTTACAAACATACGCACATGTATGAGTACATATTGATATGCAAATATATAAATTTCTATGCATATATTCGGGAATATCTATACAAATGTATATGCATATATATATGATAGATCGTTAGCCACTACACACATTTTTTTCTCTCCTTGTTGCTCTCCTTGTTTTTTCTGTGTCCCTTTCTGTAGAAGAGCGTGGGCTCGAAAGGTAAAATACTTTTTCTATTCCTGAGCGTTATACTAATACATCTGTTTGTTTTGTACACCACCTGTTTTCGTCTTTTGTTTTTTTCGTAAACTCTCCTATATATATATGTGTATGTGGGGCGTGTGTGTGTGTCTATGTGTGTGTATGTATATATATAATATATATATATCATATATATATATATATCATATATATATATATATCATATATATACTATATCATGTATATGTACACACACATGCACAGACACACACACCACACACACACACCACACACACACACATATATGTGACCGCGTGTGTATCGTTGGTGATTTTTTTCCCTCCGTCTTCCCTTCCTTGGATCTTTCCTTTTTCTGTTTCTGACGGAGAGCTGCGCTCGAAAGAAACGTTAAATCCTCCATCTTTCTTTCCTTTCCCGAGTGTCCAATAACACTATACTTGTTCCACGTCCTCGCGTTGTTGTGTTTTCTCTTTGTATTTTCATGTTTGGATTAACTATATGTATATATACATTTAGAATGAGAGATAGGCATACACATATAGATGTGTGTTTTTTGTGTGTGTGTTTGTGTGTGAGTGTTTGTGTGTGTGCGTGTGTGTGCGTGCGCGTGTGGATAGAAGCGATCATAATTACTCTCAGGAATACCTAGCACATTTAATATACATTTCTTCGTCTCTGTTATCCAAATGCACATCAATGACACGAACTTCCGTTAGCACATTTTTGTTTTAATAATGGCAAATTTCCGCAGAAAGTAGGTGTTCGGTATTCTCTATTTTTCTTAATCTTATGTCTGACAGGAGTCAGGTTAGGATAATTGCTGTGCTGATGGCGTATTTGAAGGCAGAAACACATATGTATGTATGTATGTATGTATGTATGTATGTATGTATGTATGTATGTATGTATGTATGTATGTATGTATGTATGTATGTATGTGTATGTATGCATGTATGTATGTGTATGTATGCATGTATGTATGTATGTATGTATGTATGTATGTATGTATGTATGTATGTATGTGTATGTATGTATGTATGTATGTGTATGTATGCATGTATGTATGTATGTATGCATGCATGCATGCATGCATGTATGTATGTACTCTTTTATTCTTTTACTTGTTTCAGTCAATTGACTACGGCCGTGCTGGGGCACCACTTGAAGGAATAAATCGACGATAGGACTTATTCTTTATAAGAAGTCTACTACTTATTCTGTCGGTCTCTTTTGCCGAACCGCCAAGTTGCGGGGGCGTAAACACACCAACATCGTTTGTCGAACGGGAGACAAACACAGACACAAACACAAATACATACATACATACATACATACATACATACATACATACATACATACATACATACATACATACATATATACACGACGAACCTCTTTGAACTTCCTTCTACCAAATCCACTCACAAGGCTATATAGTAGAAGACACTTGTTCAATGTGCTACGAAGTGGGATTGAAACCGGAACCATGTGGCTGAGAAGCAAGCTTGTCACCACACAGCTTCATCTATATATTAATACACACGCACACACACATATGTATATACATACGTATAAATGTGTGTGCATATATATATATAGTGATATATATGCACATATACATATGTATATGTATACATACAAACATACATAGATGTATGTATGCATGTGTGTGTGCATATGTATACACACACACACACACACACACACACATATATATATATATATATATATATATATATAATCGAGAAGGATGGTGCTAGGTTATTGCTATTATTGCTATGCACCAGTACAAATAGTTTGCATAGTATAAAGTTTATAAGCATGAAGTATGTTTCGTATAATGGAAAACGAAAGCGGCATATACAAATTTGATGTGTATATGTGTATGTATGTGTGTTTGTGCGTGCATGCGTTTGTATACATACAGATGCGTAAACACATAAATACCTACATATCTATGTCTGTTTGTGCGTATATTACTTGAAAACTCTGTTTTCGCATATTTTTATTAAAAACTGCATTAACGCACTTTCGTATGCTAATAAATTTTATAGGCTTTTTGGGGGATGAAGTATTCATTTTAAAAGTTTTCACATAATTCTATGTAACGGTTGTCCACATAGTAATTGTCTTTGATATATGTTTGCTTAAAGTTAGTGCACAGAGATGCTATACATTCGTAGGAAATGGGGTTCCAGACGGCGTTAACCAAACAAAATAACTTCACTCTGGATTGAGAATCACTTAACTGTATGTAATATGTAGCCTTGTAGTATAGTTTATAGCTACGTAGTTCTTTAAAGTATACACAGAATATAACCATATTGGTATGTTTCGATTTGAAGACGCGTAAGCATAGCAGTGTCTGGTTCAGAAGCTTGCTTCTTTAGCCTCAGCCAACCAATGCCTTGAGAGTGAAAATGCTTGGAAGTTCGTCATATATATATATATACTCTTACTCTTTTACTTTTTTACTTGTTTCAGTCATTTGACTGCGGTCATGCTGGAGTACCGCCTTTTAGTCGGGCAACTCGACCCCGGGACTTATTCTTTGTAAGCCTAGTACTTATTCTAGCGGTCTCTTTTGCCGAACCGCTAAGGGACGGGGACGTAAACACACCTGAATTGGTTGTCAAGCAATGCTAGGGGGACAAACACAGACAAACACACACACATATATACATATATATATACATATATACGACAGGCTTCTTTCAGTTTCCGTCAACCAAATCCACTCACAAGGCATTGGTCGGCCCGGGGCTATAGCAGAAGACACTTGCCCAAGATGCCACGCAGTGGTACTGAACCCGGAACCATGTGGTTGGTTAGCAAGCTACTTACCACACAGCCACTCCTATATATATATATTCTGCAACTTATTTCAGTCATTTAACTGCCTTTAATCGAACAAACCGTCTCCTGGACTTATCTTTGAAGCCTAGTACTTATTGTATCGGTCACTTTTGCCGAACCACTAAGTTATGGAGAAGTATACACATCAACACCGGTTGTCAAGTGGGATGGGGTTCAAACACAGACGCGAAGAGATACACACACAAACCACATATAAGACAGCCTTTTTTCAGTTTCCGTCTACCAAATCAACTCACAAGGCTTTGGTCGGCCCGAGGCTATAGTAGAAGACACCTGTCCAAGGTGCTACGTAGTGGGACTGAACTCGGGACCATGTGGTATGGAAGAAATATTCTTACCACACAGCCACACCTATATATATATATATAAATATATATATATGTATGTATGTATGTATGTATGTATGTATGTATGTATGTATGTATGTATACCATTTTATAAGATTATCTATCTATCTATCTATCTATCTATCTATCTAGTGGCTAAATATTTTTCAGCAGCAGTTGTGTGTGGATGCTTCATCGGGTGGAATGCGATCAAAACGCCGTCTGATTTTTGTGAATCCTCTAGGTATACGATGTACATTACTCACCACCAATCAAATTATTACATTCCGGAATATAATAATTTGATTGGTGGAGAGTAATGTAAGATATATATCATTAAATTTGAGGGTAGATATAGGATTCCGAAGGATAACCCGAATATGTTTGACGTTACTATGGGTTCTACGGATTCGGCGCAGGTTATTGATTTGGTGGGAATTTATATATTGTTTTCTCTAAATAGACAATTCCTTGAAACAGCAGGAAGTTAGAATAGGGATGATGCGCTTTTTACAACTGTAAACACATCTAGCAGAATGTTGGAAATATATTGATAGAAAGTTTTTAAGTTCTTTAAAAATATAGGTCTATCTATAACGGTAGAAAATGGAGCATGTTAACTGCTTAGATCTTACGTAGGAGAATAAAAATGGAATTTATAAACTCTTTCATAAGCCTAATGAAAACATAAAATATATAAATATTGGAAATAATCACCCCAAATTAGTAACAAATTCACTAATAAAGAACGTTTCGTCTAGAATAAATAAATTATCAGCCAATGAGAATATTTTCAAATGAAGACAACTATAATTTGGCACTTCAGAAAGCGAGTATAATGATAGAATTAAGTTTAATAAGTCGCATATCGAATCAGATTTAAATAGTAATTTTAATATTGCAGAGCTAAAATCTTGTACTATAAACAAATCTACTTATAACAAATATAGTAATGGAAATTATAATCAAATATTGAAGTTGATAAAATGACAAGAGTAGGTGGTAAACAAATGAACAATTTTTTTATAACAAAAGTAAAAATAGTAAGATTGTTGATAACCGGGCTAAATATTCTCGTACTGCAAATGAAAATGGAGATGTAGTATTCTTAAATAAAATCTCAAATTCTTTTAATATAAAATCGGCTAAACGATTTAAAGATGAAAATAAAAGTAAAATAGGAGCTAACTTTAAAATAGATGCAAATCAGAGAAAACTTACTCCTTCGAATAGCGAGTATAAACTTCAAAATTCTTATCTTAATCGATGAATACTTTATGGTTAATAGTTGCGTTTGGTAATCAGTTAAATTACAATTTTTCAAAATTGTTTAATATAGTTATTCAAAGATATTTTCCAAGAAATCACAAATATTGCAAAATTTTTAAACGACATAACATTAGATCGGTTTGTTGTCGTAATATTGCTCAAATTATAGCTGCACTTAATGTTAAAGCAAAATCGAAATTTCAAAAAAAAAACAACAAAAAAAAGCAATTACAACCAGAATAGTGTAATAAATTCGAACCATAATAACGTCAAACGGAATAAAGAAGCTCGTATAGAAGGGAACACTAGGAAATTAAATGTCGTGGAAAGGAAAACAACCCAATTTAACATAAATAATAACATCAAATCGAATAAAAGTTCAGCTAGAAATAGAACAAAGATCATATTATCTAAAGGAGTAAATGGTAATAAGGAACTTGGTGGAAATGAATTTAATTCTATAATGAATGATCAAATTGAAACTAAATCCCGAGGGAAATATAAAAGGCTATCTTTGCAATTATTCTAAATGGGAATCCTGTTACGTGGAAAATAACTATAAAACTAAAAATTTAACATATAGATGTATAATTAAATCTGAGGGTAAGGAATTCTTTTACATCGGTAGGACATCTTTAATTTTCAAGCGGAGACTGGCATATCATTTGAGTTCATTTTAAGACAAAAATAAAGGTTCCAAATGAGTCTTAGGAAATTAATCTGGTCTTTTAAGGAGAGTAACAAAAACTATACGATTAAATGTTGCAAGAAAAGAAAAAATTGCAACGGATAGTACAGCAAGATATTTTTAAATCGGTGAATACGTATTTGTGAGGGCATAAAAAATGGAAAAGAAAGTTGGGAAGATAGCGTGATTACCAAACGCATAAAAAAAATGGTATATAAGAGACACATGAACCAAGAGAGACTGGGAGAACCAGTGGAATGGCTATATCTTACTTTTCAAGTACCAATGCTACTACAGGTGATTAAACCCAGACGCACAAGCGCAAGAAAAAGGAAATGTATGAGGTTCTTGGAAGAGAATGTCAATCGAAAAGAAAAAAATAAATCTGTAACTGTATGAAAAAACTAAAAAAAGAGAGGTGGGGGTGATGTAAAAACTGTTGCTATTAAAAAAATAGAATTACACTCCCTAACAAAAAAAGAAAAACTTAAAAGGGGAGATGTTATGGGGGTAATAGTTATAATAGAACACGAGTGGTATGTGTTAGTCATTATAAGTACTGTCAGCCAGCGTTAGTGTAGTAAAGAGTACGGTCATAGATAGTCGTGGTCTTACTTGTCTAATTTACTATACTGCTATACTGGAGTGGGCTTTACAACAGTCCGACGAAGGATTACAACAGTGGTGACGTGGAATTAACAAACTCACAAGGAGTTATGATACTCACAAAAGTCTTTTGTGCGAATTTTACGGGATATATAATCGTAAAATTATGCTACATAAAGACTATACACGATATAGTCTCAATCTATCTACACTGATGCATTTCCGATTCAATCTTCTTTTATGTTATCCTGTATTCCTCGAATAATCTACCTCATTCTCTCTCTTCGATGTTGGAACTGGTAAGTACTGTTATCTTTTCCTAAAGAATCCTTAATTCTTTCACGATGGAGCTGGTAAGTAGTAATGTCCTTTATTAAGTATATCCTTTAATTTTTCATCTCTGAACGCAGAATAGTTGGATTACATCGATATCTTTGCTCAATGATCTATACACCATGTGCGCAGCTATTCAAGAAACAGCTTATTTACTGTGACTTCTCTGAAACCATGTTTAAATTATAAATTACACGCTCTAAAGTGATTCCACATGTTTTGCTAGTTCGTTCTTTCTTCCTAATACACACATGCACACACATACACACATATATATATGTGTGTATATATATGTATACATATACATATGTATATATATGTATATTTATACATACATATATATATATATATATGCAAAAAAGGATGGAATATAATTAATTTAATAAAATTAACAAATTTCACCTAGTAGATTTATCGGTATGGAAAAGACCATATTTGGTAAGGGTTATAATAATTATAATCAAGGGTTAATTGCAACAAGTTGCTCAAAACCACATACCGAAAATATTAGAAATAGCAGCCAAAATTGATCACTATTTCCTGTACTAATAAAAAATCTCCACAAACAAACAGAATTTGTAACCTGTATATGGCAAAAATAATTATATATATATATATGTATTTATATGTTTGTATATGTATACATGCATACATAATTACACACACATACACTCATGCATACATGTATACATACATACGTACATACCTACATATATAAGAGGTCTAGGCGTGGCTGAGTGGTATGAGCTTGTTGCAGTGTTGTTGGAAGACTCTAGGCCAACATTGTTCGGTACCCTTATGATCAATATGTTTTTAGCTGTCATCAATTTGATTAGTTTTCATACAATACATGACTCTCGCTCATTTTTTTTTTTCATTTCAGTAGGTTGTAGTATGAAGGAGATTTTACCTTTGTTCCTATATATCAAGTTGGTGATCTAGAATAAAAAAAAAAAAAACGAAAACTACTTAAAAACTACTAAATTATTGAATTGTTTTAGACAAAGGAAAATATCACATCAAAAGTAGGATACATATATATATATGTGTGTGCGTGTGTGTGTGTATATGCGTGCGTGTAGGATGATTGAAAGAGAGCGAGGTAGAGGTAGAGGTAGACAGAGAGGGAGATAGATTGATAGATAGATAGATAAAGAGAGAGAGAGAGAAAGAGGAAACACATACATACACAAAATATCTGCTTCGAGCGTCTTTTAATAAAAGTGTGTTTAGCCTGATGCAAATGGAAAATGACAAATAAATATAATTTATGAGAGCGCCACACACACACACACACACACACACACACACACACACAGAGACACACACACAGACACACACACACAAACACACACACACACACACACACACACACACACACACACACACACAAACACACACGCACACACCGAATTCATATACAGGTTTTGCATATTTTATTATAAAAGACTGGTTTTCTATTATGGTTTCACTTGAAAGTAAGCTAATGAATTTTATACATTTTTGTTGAAGTATTCCTATTAAAAGGCTTCATATAATTTTATGCAATGCTAGTCAATATAGTGAGCTTTTGTTTTTTCAAATATGTTTCTGATAATTGTGTCTAGATGGCCTAATTTTTACAGGGAATGGTAGGAATATTGGATTGTGACGGCTTGTGTCGAATGTAATGTTTCACTTAGCAATAGGAACTGCTTTGCAGACACAACTCGTCAAGTACTTAACACTACAATTCCCGGTTTGGTCGTTTTAGATATACTTTTACTAATAAGAGATACATAGGCGCAGGCGTGACTGTGCGTTAAGAAGCTTGCTTTCCAACCACAAGGTTCTGGGTTCAATCCCACTGCGTGACATCATATGCGTGTACCTTCTACTGTAATCCCGGGCCGACCAAAGCGTTTGTGAGTGGATTTGTTAGACGAAAACTGAAAGAAGCCCGTCTGTGTATGTGTGACAGTGTGTGTATAACATTGTGTTTGTGTTTGTACTTTACCACCGTTTCAATCGATGTTGGTTTATTATGTCCCCATAATATTCGGCGGATCGGTTTGAACGGCAGTTTTTAACATAATTTCTAGGTAACTAAAGAATTTTAAACTTCGTATACTGGTAGAATGTGTTTATAAAACATATTTTTCTCTTGGCTTTATTGAGAAAATTCTATAGTTTGTAAGATATTTGTTGTTGTTTTTCTTCAATTTCTGCAATTTCAACCAATCAATGACGTCTATTGAGTTAAAAAGCATTCTGTGCCGTATGAATATGTCCCTCGTTTAAGAAACAGATTGGGATTATTTACATTTGTGAAGAAAAAAAGATACTCTTCCCCCACCCCTAACTCTAACCCTAACCCTAACCCTAACCCTAATCCTAACCCTAACTAACCCTAACCCTAAATGAGATTGAAATGCAATAGATCGATTCTAGGGTCATAATTATGGGTGACAATTTTATATGACACCGCTAGAAAAAACTGCCGTTCAAACCGAAAAGATCCTATTCGGCGATTCGGCAAAAAAATCCGTTACAATAAATACTAACTTTTAAAAAGTCGTACTAGTGTTGATTCGACCGACTTAACCTCTTCATGGTGGTGCTTCAACATGACCGCAGTCTAATGACTGAAACAAGCAAAAGATAAACAATTTCAGTATAGTTAGGAAATAAAGCAATCTTATTTATATTTTATTCAAGAGGAAAGGCAGTGACCATGATCCTTTTTGAGACGAGGAGGCGGAAGAGAGGAGTGTTATCTTAACTGGAGATCTGACCTAAATGTTTGCAACGGAGTTGAACCCGCTAATGACTTATTCTTTGTAAGCCTAGTACTTATTATATCGGTCTCTCTTTTGCCGAACCGCTAAGTGACGGGGACGTAGACACACCAGCATCGGTTGTCAAGCAATGCTAGAGAGACAAACACAGACACACAAACACACACACATAATACATATATATATATATACATATATACGACAGGCTTCTTTCAGTTTCCGTCTACCAAATCCACTCACAAGGCATTGGTCGGCCCGAGGCTATAGTAGAAGACACTTGCCCAAGGTGCCACGCAGTGGGACTGAACCCGGAACCATGTGGCTGGTTAGCAAGCTACTTACCACACAGCTACTCCTGGTATCATTTTATCAATGAGGTGTGATGGGAAAGCATAGCTGACTCCAGCTAGATAAATACTTGAGGCAATGAGGTAAGGGAACTACAATTTGTACTGAGTGAGTCATCTCCATTCACATTATTAGGCAGCCACAGAGAATCGAATCCATGATAAGGAACATCTGCAGCAATTACAATTTAGGTAAAGAATATTGAAGGTTCCCGGCCGAAGCATCCTTTCTTTATAGGCGCAGGAGTGGCTGTCTGGTAAGTAGCTTGCTAACCAACCACATGGTTCCGGGTTCAGTCCCACTGCGTGGCATCTTGGGCAAGTGTCTTCTGCTATAGCTCCGGGCCGACCAATGCCTTGTGAGTGGATTTGGTAAACGGAAACTGAAAGAATCCTGTCGTATATATGTATATAAATGTGTATGTGTGTGTGTTTGTGTGTGTGTGTTTGTCTCCCTAGCATTGCTTGACAACCGATGCTGGTGTGTTTACGTCCCCGTCACTTAGCGGTTCGGTAAAAGGGACCGATAGAATAAGTACTGGGCTTACAAAGAATAAGCCCCGGGGCCGATTTGCTCGACTAAAGGCGGTGCTCCAGCATGGCCGCAGTCAAATGACTGAAACAAGTAAAAGAGTAAGATAAAGAGAGAGAGTTCCTTTCACTCCAAAACAAAAACAAACAAAAAGTACCGCTAACTAGTATATAGTTTCTTATCCAAATTGTACAACAATGTTTATAATAAATGGGAACTGCCCGTACATGTTTGTTTATATTTGTGTATATATTAGGGAATACTGCATTTAAGATATAGTTTATTCGTAACTGTTTAGATGCTTTAATTTCAGAAATCCAATATGGAAAAAGTAATTCAACCCGTAATTCTAAATTATGAGGGCACGTCAAATATCAAAAATAAAGTTTTAGTTGATTTAGTTTGAAGATTGTGAGTAAATACTGAGATCTAATAATTCCCATTTTTTTATTGAAAACTTTTGAATGTGAAATATACGAAAGACTGTTACTTGAGAAATATTTGATGATTGGAAGCACTCCGTCGGTTACGACGATGAGGGTTCCGGTTGATCCGAATCAACGGAACAGCCTGCTCGTGAAATTAACGTGTAAGTGGCTGAGCACTCCACAGACACGTGTACCCTTAACGTAGTTCTCGGGGATATTCAGCATGACACAGAGAGTGACAAGGCCGGCCCCTTGAAATACAGGTACAACAGAAACAGGAAGTAAGAGTGAGAGAAAGTTGTGGTGAAAGAGTACAGCAGGGATCACCACCATCCCCTTCCGGAGCCTCGTGGAGCTTTAGGTGTTTTCGCTCAATAAACACTCACAACGCCCGGTCTGGGAATCGGAACCGCGATCCTATGACCGCGAGTCCGCTGCCCTAACCACTGGGCCATTGCGCCTTCACCATTTGATGATAATACACAAATGAATGAACATGTAAGTTCTGTGCTTTCTTAACACAAACCTAATTTTAAGGATGATGGGAAAGTGAAGTAGCTTAGTGAGAGATTCATAAGGACAGTTGCTGGATTAGGGAAGTGAAATGACATCAGCCGTGGAGGACAGCAGTGTCATGATGTTGGTTTTTTGGATGCTTCGCGGGCAATTGCCTTATATCAATGTTTCTATGAACGGCGAAATGGCAGAATCATTAGAACATCTG
>NC_042999.1:157883903-157898903 GCF_006345805.1 Octopus sinensis
CGTTTGCGTAACTCTCAATGCCAAAGTTCAGGACACTTCCCTCCAGGATCTTCCAGATGTATATTATGGCATATCTTTCCCGCCTACGCTCCAGGGAATATAATTTTAATCTCTTGAGTCTTTCCCAGTAGCTTACATTCTGCATAGAGGCTATCTTCTTCGTGTAGCTTCGTTGGATCACCTCAAGTTCTGTGATCAACTTGACACTGGATGGTGACCATAGCTGAGAGCAATAGTCAAAGTGACTTAGGACAAGTGTCTTCCAGAGGACCATCATGGTTTCTTGTTCTCTTGTTCTAAAGGTTCTAAGAATCCATCCAGCCAGCCGTCTGCATTTCACTGTCAGTTAGCAACATGTACATGAAAGGTCGCGTCATCACTCATGTGAATACCCAGGTCACGCACTGATTGTGCCTCTGGATTGCAATCCCTCGGGGTCCAGTGTATTCCTTGGTATTGCATTCATTTTGCATGCTGATAGTATAAAGCTTGACACTTTTCAGCATTGAACTGCATGCTATTCTTTTCAGCCCACTTGTATATTCGTCCAGCTCATATTGCAGGTGCCTAGTGTCTTCAGGGTTCTGTATTGCCTGTGAAACTTTTGTATCATCTGCATAACTTGTGATCGTGGCTCTCCGCGTGCTGAGGGCATGTCTGAGAGGGGCCATTATGAACAATAGTGGTCCCAAAACAGTGCCCTGTGGAACACCGCCACTATTTGCGTGCTAATGGAAGTGGCCCCATTGGCTACTACCACCTGACTTCTATTCTTCAGAAAGTCGTGAAGCCATTCTCCTAGTTTTCCAACTATGCCAAGATCACGCAGTTTGTGACATATCATTCCATGATCGACTTTATCGAAGGCCTTTGCGAAGTCGAGATATATGACTTCCACATTTGAGTGGTTGAGCAGTTGTTTCAGCACCCAGTCATAGTGCTGCAGGAGCTGAGTTAACACCTTCTTCCTGGTCGGAAACCATGTGGGTGTCAGGCAGCAAGTCATTTTCTTCAAGGAAGGTGATTAGTTTCCTTCTGACTATTCGTTCCATGACCTTGCTGATGTGTGAGTCAGAGAGATAGGTCTGTAGTTCTTGGCCTCCGCTCTGCTATTTCCTTTATGAATAGGGCATATTTTACCTTCCTTCAGTTTTCTTGGAAGTTTGCCAGCTGCAAGGAAGCTCTGAAGAGGAACTGCAGTGGTCTTGCTAAGACTCTCTTACATACTTTTAGGAGGATTGCCGGAATCCATCGGGGCCAATAGCTGAGTCTCTATTCATTTCATCTATAGCCTTTATTACATCATCTTCCTTATATCGATGTAATTTACGTCGCCGCCTCTGATTCTATATCTGCAGTGGTAAAAAGTCAGTTGGATTGCTGATTTGGAAATGCCCAAGGGGTGGAGTGAAAACACTCTTGAATTGTTCATTCAGTATTTCACTTACCCTCATTGGTTTCCTGTGAGTGTGCCATCCTTTTCAAGGAGTGGCCCTATCCTACAGTGCACCGTAGCTGTTTCTTTGGCATACCTGTAGAAAGCTCTGGGGTTAGTTTTTTTGTTGCCTATAGCCCAGGCTTCTTTGTCTGCTCTTTCCTTCTCATGGAGAGTTTGCAGACAATTTTCAATTTCCAACAGTTTTTATTTTCAGGCGGGGACTTTTCACTGCTTTCAATTTGTTTGTTTAGGCGATTTGAGATTTTTTGTGGCCCGTCTCATTAAAATTTTCTCTCTCTGGGATTTTGTTCTTGTGTACAGTGGCCTTTCTCTCTGGGACACATTTGTAGCATATGGCTTGCATTACAGACATGAATTGTTGAAGTATCATGTCGATGTCCGGCGAGGAAGACATTCAGGCCAGTTTTTGTTTGAGGATCTCTTTCTCTCAATTTGTTTCCAGTTTGCCTTATTGAAGTTCAAGCTGGAAAGACTCTGAGGGTTTCTTGTAGGCTCATGTCCGTGCTCTCTTTTGGCCCGTACATGTCAGCTCTACCATGTTTGTGATCCGAGAGTAGTGTCGTGTCACTTCACATTATGGATGAGATCCATATTATTTGTGAAGCAGAGATCCAGTGTGTTACCCGCTCTGGTTGTTTGGAGTATTACTTGCTCCATGTACAGGGTGTTGGTGAGGTTCAGGAGGGACCGTCCTGCCTCCTCGTTCACATCTTGTCATTCCTGGGAGAGAAAGGCCCTCGGGCTATCTGACATTCGTAGATTGAAGTCTCCCATGAGAAGTACACTTATGTGTTGTTCTAATGTGGTTAGAACTTCTTCTATTTTAAAAGGCAGTCCTCAACTTGCCCATATGACTTGGGGCATCTGAGGGCGATATGTAGCACACACAACTACATCAAGTTGCCTTATGTGTACAATTAGTGTGTCACACACCGAGTTTGAGTATGACAAAAGGACCTGGGGTGTGGGTCCCCACGGATGTACATAGCAACTCCTCCTCCATGACTTCTTTCTTTCTTTCCTGTCGGTCCGTAGTACAACATACTGTGGTATGTGTAATTCCGCATCTGCTATGTCCGGTTTCAGATGCGTTTCTGTGAGTGCTATGCATAAGGCTTGATTGCATGCGACAAAGTCTCTCAGGAACGGGACTTTTGTCCTGTTACTGTGTGTTAGTAGTCCTCTGATGTTCAGTAGGAGCATCGAGGTGAGGTGTATGCTGTTGCCGGTGGTGTCCACCACCCTGGGTCCATCTGCTGTGGCGGTCTTGTGAACCGTGGGCAGTTCCATCTGCGAGCCTGAGCCTGATGAGCCAGGTTAGCTGCTGTACAATCTTTTGTGCCATGCACAAAAAAGATTCCTGCTCAGCAGCTGCCCTTTCAACAACACGTTGGTGGTTTGTGGTACGCACCACATCTGCGTACCTCCGTTTTGGGGCCGGTGATGCGTGGTCCATCCCATTTCCTTTCGGTGGTTGGTTTCTGTGGCAGGGTCCCGGATGTGCAAAGCGGCAGCCTGCACCTTCCTCTCTCATGCCGGCAGGCACCTCTCAGGTAGAACCTACATACCCGTGTGCGCTGCTTGTTCCATCCTTTTTGCATATGGACAGTTAGGTTTGCTCCTCTATCCCTGGCTGCCTTGCCCCTTGGCTTTGTCTGAATTTTAGCTTCAGTTTTTCCTCTTTTTTTGGCCTCTTCATCTCCATGTCCATGGCTTTTGGTGGATGGCCGGTAGGAGCATCCGTACCTGGTTCACCTCCCGGGCAGGCCTCTCGCTGGAGTTTTCTTCCTGGGCGTCCACCAGGTGGGGGTGACCCTCCTCATCTGCGCCCGCGTCTCCATCCTTGCCATCTTTACTTTGTTCGCGTTTTTCGCTGTTAAAAATGGCATCCAGTGTGTTTTATGTGCGATCTGACAAGTGCGTATGAGCGTACGAACTCTTGCCTCTTCCGCTCTATTTGTGCTGACGTCCTTTTGAATCCTTTGTTCCTTAGTGCTGCCGCAATTATGTTACTTGGACTTTCTCCGTCAGCGCATTGCCATCCTCGCAGGAACCACGCCAGTTCATCACGTTTCCAAGCTCTGGACATTCTTGATATATTATCTATCTATCTAATTATGTTAAGTTATATTAATCCAATAGTAGGGGGGTAATAGAGAAAGAGAGCGTCTATGTACTTAAGGAGAGATTGGGAGCCAAGAGAAGAGAGCAAGAGAGAAGAGGAAGAGGAGAGATATTTTGTCTATCTATCTATCTAATTATATTAAGTTATATTAATCCAATAGTGCAATAGGGGGGTAGGGGGTAATAGAGAAAGAGAGCGTCCATGCACTTAAGGAGAGATTGGGAGCCAAGAGAAGAGAGCAAGAGAGAAGAGGAAGAGGAGATACTGAGTGCTGAAGGAAGATAGAGAAAGCCTCTATGCCCTCAGAGAGAGATTGAGAGCTTAGAGAGGAGAGCTGAGACAGACAGAGAAGCGCAAGGGAGAGAACCGAAGAGACAGACAGAATTCTAAACGAAGCTGTTGGGCCAAGGAGGGGCGCAGGGAGAGAACTGAAGAGACAGACAGAGAAGCGCAAGGGAGGGAACTAAAGAGACAGACAGAGAAGGGCAAGGGAGAGAACTGAAGAGACAGACAGAATTCTAAACGAAGCTATTGGGACATACACATGTATACACACACACACATACACACATGTACACACGTGTGCACATGCACATATATAGACAAGAGTAACAAGTGAGTATATAAAGAAACAAAAATAATAATGAAACATATATAAACATATATTACAAAAGTAATAATAGTGAGAAATTATAAGACAATAATAATAATAAAAATAAAACAGCTGAAAGAAAACAGGCCAGGAGGTTTTACAGAGTTTATATATATATATGTAGTATGTACACACACACATATATATATAACACACACACATATATACACACACATATATTTAACAAGTGATAATAATAATAGATAATAAAATAGAATAATAATAATTATAAATAGTAATAAACGCTGAAAGAAAACAAGCCAAGAGATTTTACAGAGTTTGTACATATACATATAATATATACACACACATACATATACAATACATATACACACACATATATATCTAAGCAGAGGAAAAGAGAAAAGGGAATATATACATTTGTCCGCCGCAACAGACAAATTCTTCTATAACAAAACTAATTGCGACTATACTTCTAATAATAATAATAATAAAACAGCTGAAAGAAAACACGCCAGGAGGTTTACAGTTTAAGCAAAGAAAAAAAAAGAAATGGCAATATATATTTATTTCGCTACAGACAATGTCTCTTAAGATAAACTACAATACGATTCTACTACTAACACACACACACATGCATGGATATATAGATATATACGCACATGTACGCATATACATATATAAACAGAGTAACAGGTAATTTATAGATAATAGATATAACGAAATTAACAGTAACAAGAATTTGTGATACGTTTTTGCGAGGATATAAACAGGATTATATATATATATTATATATTCCTTCTTCCCTCTTTCCTGAGCGCCTAATAATAATACTTTAATTGTTCAACGTGTTGTTGTTTTTTTCTGTTTTCCCGTTTGGATTAACCTTATATATATATACTTATGAAAGATCCCACTTCAAAAGTCTTAGATGGTGATGATTCTTCATTTGTTTTACATGAATAGTGTGTCGCATCTTCGCAACTAGCAACAAATTTCCAGCAGGTAATCTCACCTTTAGGACCAAATTTAGCTGGAGTACAATCGAAACCCTTTCGCTTGACTACTGGCTTAAACCTTTTTTCCGACCGGTCGAAATCACTTTGGAAAATAATGTTATCGTTTTGCATGAGAAAAAACTGAACGAAAAGATTTTTTACATAATACTGACAGGTTATACTTATTCCAGTGGAAGGTCCAACCTCAATAGTTTCAGGTTTCATTTTTATAATCTTAATCCAGGCCGAAGTGTAAGAAGCCATTATCAGCATCATCATAGCTAACAACATCGTTGATCTTGAGCAACAAGTATAAAGCAAAAGGGAAAATGATCGTCGGCTCCCAGAACCTAGAAATATTACGAAAAGATGTGTCTGGTACCAAAATTGAAGTCGATTTCTATTTAAAACAAATTTACTCGGCATAGGTGGCAAGCCATATGAAGAAACGCACGTCTTCTTTACTTCTTCCTTCATCATTAACGTTTCTTGGTATTTGAACCTAGTTACTAAAGGAAAACAAGGGTATGTTAGGAATGTATAGTGTCCACTTTTTGTCCTGGCATGTCGACGGGAAATCCAACATACGGTATTGAAACTGACAAACTTCGACTTCACAGACGACCTGTTACTCTTTAGTACCCCATTTTCGGTTGTACAAGACATGGCCATCACTCTCAATAACAGAAGCTAAAAGGTTGTTTTTGAGATTATCAATGAAAAGGAAAAAAATGTGTGAGGCAAAACAACAACACTTCTAGTCGGAATGCCAGACTCTGGAGATCCTTGAGTCGTCCACGTGATTTGGTAGTACCATCGCTAAAGACGGAAACTTGGAAAGTGATGTGGAAAAGAAACTCGAAAAAACAGTACCTGAACTCTGTATGGTTCAACTCCGCCATCAACCAAAGCACCAAATTCTGCCTGTATGTATCCATTGTCATGACCGGCGACTTCTGTTTCTAAGGTCTGCAGTAACATCAGCAGATTCTATACAACAGCAGACGTCTTCGACAGACGTTGCTTTGGGGCAATACAATAAATCTCTTGGTGTGACCACAACAAGAATGAAGTCACGCACTTAGTAATCGTCAGGATACATTATTGTGAAGTAGTGGGAGATGCTCAGCCATTTGCTACTCATATCCATGCAAAGGCTAGTGAGAACCTCTCTCGGAATGTAAATCAGGAAAGAGTCGTTGGCGGCGAGGCACATCTATGAAAGCCTAGTTAAGGAATTTGGAGGAGGAGATCCTGGCAAATATTAACTTTGCCTGAGAGTTGTCTCATGACAGGACTTGCCATCGATGTGTGCGCCGTTGTTCAGGCGGTCAAGTGAGAATAAAACAACATGAAAATGATATTGGATTTACTTGATGTTGGTTCTTGTCTCACATCTGTTAGTGGAAGTCGAATGGTGAGCTTCAGTGCTCTGCTGGTTCTAGGAAGTCGAGAGGAAATAATAGGTGGTGGGGTATTATCGTCTGCCGTCGAGTTTGTTAAGAGGAGGTTATTTTGATTAGAACCTAGGGAACTGTAGCGGATTAAGTTGAAATCACGTTAATAAAAAAACACTGTGTTTTACAGGAGTTCAGTACACACACACACACACACACACACGCACTCACGCACACGCACATACATGTTTCGTATTCAGCATGGACTCGATGCGTGGTATCTCAGTTTTCTTGGAGTATATTCGTAAGTGGTGTCTGGAAAAGTTAGTTTGTGCAGGCATCAAGATATTTTCATATATATCAACAGAGAAAGTCTTGCGTCGGGGGATGTATTTCCTATTATATATAAGGCAAATGAGAAAAGTGCGTTATAGATTCTTTCAAAATATTACTTGGTATGACTTTATCATTACACATACATAGATACATACATATATACATGCATGCATACATACATATGTACATACATGCACATATATACATACATACGTACACACATACATACATATATACATATATAGATGCATGCATACATACATACGTACATATATACATATATACATACACACGTACATACATACCGAGAAGTAATATTTAATGCCTCTTAAACTTAGAGAAGCAAGAGATTTTCTGGTGCCCCCAAAAATATATTAATGTCTAATATGGTATTTTGTACGTTTCTTTTTTTCTGACACTCAACACTAATTGGGTATATATATACATACATATATATATATATATATATATATATATATTATATATATATATTATATATATATATATATATATATATAAATATATATATATATATATTATATACACATATATACATACACATATATATATATCATATGCATGCATATATGTATATATATATATATATAATATATATAATATATATATATATATAAGTATGGATATATTAATAGACATGTAATATTACAGGAAATGTGTTTCGTAAAATACACCTTCTTATTGGTCATTTAATGTTTTTCTTGCAGGCTAACTTATATGTACCATTTGGCTACAAATATGCTCGTTTCTATAAATTCTCAATCTTTGCGCTGATTAAAACACATACATTGAAATAGACACACACACGCACGTGCATATATATATATATATATGTGTGTGTGTGTGTGTGTGTGTGTGTGTGTATGTGTGTGTGTGTATGTATATGTATGTGTATATATATATATACATACATATACATACACATACATAGGTGCATATATGTATATTCATATACACACATATATAAATATATATTATATATGCAATCGTAAACCTTTTCAACATTTTTGCCACCAAAATATCACTTTATATATTATCTATCACATAACGAGATTCAATTTTCCTTTTATTATATCGAAAGTGTATTTGCAGCTAAAAAGTTATACTTTGCACAAAAGTTAATTCACAAAAAATACGGGCCTGGAATCTATAAATAAAGATATCTTTATAACTTAACATGGCAGTATTTTCCCTTGTGGTGAAATGCTTTCATTATCGACAGCTTCATGTTTGTTACTACACTAATCAAATATCTATTGGTTTTGGAATAGGAAGTCAGCCATCAATAGAATATCTTACACAGCCTCAGAAAACCAATTCCATTATACACACACACGCACACATACTTGTAAGTTTGTATATGTATGTATATATGTATATGTATATAGGTAGATACATACATATATATATATATATACATACATACATACATACATACATACATAATACATACATATATATATAATATATATATATATATATATAATATTATATATATATATATATGAACGCATTCATATACAGATAAATACGGAAGTGTATGCAGTTACGTATACAAGCTTTGGTTATTTATCCGCATGTAAGCACACGCACATACACATACCTACTAGAAGCTTGACCGTTGAATTCGCAAGCTTTTTTCTCTCTCTGGTTATTTCCTCGTGTTCCTTTCTGTTGAAGAGCGTAGGCTCGAAAGGTAAAATACTTTCTCACATCCCCGAGCGTCAAACTGCTTGTTGTTTATACACCTGACGTCTTCTTTTCTTTTTTTTTCTGTAAATTTCAACTGTATATAAATACACACACACACACACACACATATATATATATATATGTGTGTGTGTGTATTTATATACAGTTGAAATTTACAGAAAAAAAAGAAAAGAATACGTCAGGTGTATAAACAACAAGGAGTTTGACGCTCGGGGATGTGAGAAAGTATTTTACTTTCGAGCCTACGCTCTTCAACAGAAAGGACAAACCGAGGAAATAACCAGAGAGAGAAAAAATTTATATATATATATATATATATATATATATATATATATATATATATATATATATATATATATATATTTACATATGTATGTATATATGTATATATGTATATATATATATATACATGTAGCGGTTCGGCAAAAAGAGACCGATAGAATAAGTACTGGGCTTACAAAGAATAAGTCCGGGGTCGATTTGCTCGACTAAAGGTGGTGCTCCAGCATGGCCGCAATCAAATGACTGAAACAAGTAAAAGAGTAAAAGAGTAAAGAGAGTAAATAATAGCTCTAGCTATGATATAACCGCTAGTGATGGAAGTCATAATCCACATATAGATAAATGTTCATGTCGTGATAAGACTAAATGTAAGCTCTCTAATAATTGTAATATTGACAATGTAATTTATAAATGTATAGTAATTTCTGAGAACAATAATAATAAAAATATAAATAAGATATATATAGGATCTATAGCTAATGAAATAAAAAAAAATCACCCAACACTACCAGACTTTCAAAAATCCCAATTTAAGTAAGTTCACAGGTTAAAGTAAATATATATGGGAATTGAAATCTAGAAAAAGAGAATACACCCTTAGTTGGAGTATAATAGGTAGAGCCCACTTTTATAATAAAATGTGGGAATAAAATGTGCTTATTATGTTTAACAGAATTTATGGAACCGCTACAATCTAGAGACGAATTACTAAACACATACAAAGAAAGAGGAATGAAATGTAGACACCAAAGTAATTTTACTTTCAAGAAAATGAAATACTGAACCGCCACCCCCTTGAATCTCATCACCACACACTTTTGATTTCTACAGCCTCAGGCCGTGTGTGTATGTGCCTTTGTGTCTGTTAATCTATTCAACAATAGATTATATAAATAATTGTGAGGGCGCGTGGCTTAGCGGTTAGGGCATTCGGCTCATGATCGTAAGGTTGTGAGTTCGATTCCCGGCGACGCGTTGTGTCCTTGAGCAAGACACTTTATTTCACGTTGCTCCAGTCCACTCAGCTGGCAAAAATGAGTTGTACTTGTATTTCAAAGGGTCAGCCTTGTCACTCTCTGTGTCACGCTGATTATCCCCGAGAACTACGTTAAGGGTACACGTGTCTGTGGAATGCTCAGCCATTTGCACGTTAATTTCACGAGCAAGCTGTTCCGTTGATCGTATCAGCTGGGACCCTCGTCGTCGTAACCGGCGGAGTCTTTAAATATAAATAATTAAATACATAAATTGAATATTATGAAATATTACATTATAGCAAATTATATATATCCTTCAGCATAGTTGGATAAAATATAATAACAGAAGCAGATAATCTAATTTAAACTATGCATAGTGACATTACCCCATTTAGAACTAACCGCCTATAAACTCCCATAGGGCTCTACTACATTCACTTCCTGTAATCGCCATTTTGATTGACATCTTGCTCCTATCACAAGTGGATATGTATCTTGATTTTTTATATTTAATCACAGACCTCTTCATTCTGATTTATAATTTTATATTTGACATTCTAAGTTTGATATATGTATGATAATTTATATTTATAATTTATAATTCTTAATTTTGTAAAGTTTATTTTAAATTTTTAATTTAACGCTTAATTTTTATGGTGATTTAAAATAGCTGAACAATATTTTGAAAAGGAACCTGAAGACGTGTTGGTAGAATTATAAATCTGATGGTTACAGATATTCTGATCTTCCAATACAAAAACACGTGTAGCTCTTTTCTAATTATAATTTTAACTCAAGTAAGGGCTAATTAAGGTAGTATATTTTATACCCTGCTATTGTACATGTTTTATCCTCAAGTATTATTTCTTGATATGCATATAAATACCACGAGTTTTTCATCATAAATACCCGTTAGGTTCTTTTTGCATTATCTAAAATGGAATACCCACAAATCTATTGATTAAAATCCCAATAACTGAACTATTATTATTATATTATGTATTTTCTATATTTCTATATAAATATACATAAATATATTATAATAATGACCCCACTGCACGATTAGTTGATGTGGAATACACGGTATGTATTCTTTATATTAAAATGCATGTAATGCTAAATGGCATGTACCTGATCGATTTGGAATTTCGTTTTCCCACATTATTTATATACACTACCGTCAGAAATTAATTAGCACCCTTGATTTTCTCTTCACTCAAGGTATGTGCTGTCACCTAGTGGCCATATCTCGAACTATTGCTTTGTTGCGAGTTCACTGTTGCACAGAACGATGACGTAACTTTGTTTGCAGAGCAGTTTGAGAGTCTACAGCCTTATGATGTTGACATAGCAGTGCAACAACAACTTGGAGTGCGGATGCAGACAAATCTTCCTTTGTTTAATAGATATAGGTAGCGCCTCCCAAGGACCGAAATCACACCATACTAAGTTTTCTCATCGCGTAAGACGTTTTGAACAGCTCATAGGTTAATTGATTTAACCTATTTAATGTAGAAATTTGAGAAGTGCTAATTAATTTCTGACGCAAGTGTATATATATACATATATATATATATATATATATATATATATATATATTATATATATATTATATACATATATAATCTGTGTGCGTATATATATATATATATTGTGTATATATTGTGTATATATATATATATATATATATATATATATATATATATATATATGTATATATATATACATAAGTGTACATATACACGTATTAATGCATACGCATACTCACGAAGATATTTATATTTCTTCATATATTTTGAGAAATATTTATATTTAAAAGACGGTTAAGTGTGGAAGTATACTTTGTCACCGTTAGTTATATCGGGACATTTGCATGCCTACACTAATTATAATTAACTATAATCAAATTTCTTGGTGCTTATGCGCAATAATGAAAAACATAGTCAGGAGAGACAACTCGGGTACTGAGGGAGTACACACCTCCGTGTGCTATGCAGCAGCGAACCGGTGAACAAACAAAACATATAGATAGAGTATGTGAGGTCAGTAATGTTTACAACATTAACGCCGCTTTTAATTCGTATGCATAGCCGCAGTATGCGAGCAAATAACTTTCACACCATTTATATGTAGTCGTGGATTGGTGAATCGATGCGATTCCAGTTCGATTCAGGTAGTGATGTTTATAAAGGCTTATCGGTATCCATCAATCCCGAATGGGATCCAAAGCGAGTTGTCTCAGTTGTCTACGACTTTCATGTGTTTCATCACCCTGCGTAATGAGGGAGTCGTCTCCTAGGCGCTATGCCACAGCGAACCGGCGAACAAAGTACATGTATTGAGTAGGTGTGATCAATAATGTTAATAATATTGAATATCTCATTGCTATAAGCGCAGAAATGGCTGTGTGGTAAGAAGCTTGCTTCCCAACTACATGGTTTTTGGTTCAGTCTCACTGCATGGAACCTTGGCCAAGTGTCTTCTACTGTAGCCTCAGGCCGACCAAAGCCTTGGGATTGGTTTGGTAGATGGAAATTGAAAGAAGCTCGTCGTATGTATGTATGTATGTATGTATATATTATGTATACATATATATATCTGTATATATTTACGTGTGTGTGCCTTTGTGTCTGTTATTGTCCCCCCATCTTCACTTGGCAACCGATGTTATTGTCCCCCCATCTTCACTTGGCAACCGCAAACCGTAAGTTTGCGGTTGAGCAAAAGAAACCGATAGAATAAGTACTAGGTTTACAAAGAATAAGACCTGGAGTTGATTTGTTCGGCTAAAAATGAAACCCTTTAATGCAGTGCTCCACCATGGCCACGACCACATGACTGAATCATGTAAAAGAATAAAAGGATAAGAAAGCTTATAATACACGCGATCACTTAATCGATCAGAGTATCTGATGTTTTATTGATCGCTGGTCACAGTGTGCTTTGCATCATTTTAGCTTTCGAATGATGCCACGCTACTGGCTAGTGAGTGGGTCAACATTTCTGCTGATCGAAAGGCCAGTCTGTTGCAGGGTTGGCCATTTACAGCTGAGTGGACTGGAGCAACATGGAATGGTGTTTTGCTCAGGAACACAACGCATAGCCGGCCAAAGACTCGAAACCACGAACTCCCTGTTGCGAGTGCAACATGCCTAACCAGTAGGCCACATGGCTTCACACACACGCGCGCGCGCACACACATACGCATTTATACACACACACACACACACACATATACTGGGCTTTAATCCTGACATAATTTTTCTCTCCCCGTTTTTTCCCTCTCTCTCTCCATTTTCCCTCCCATTCCTTTGTCGATAAGCGTAGATTCGAAACATTAAACACTTTTCTATTCTTCTTGAGGCTCAAACTATTACACCTGCTTGTTGTTCCCTCACCTGCCTTCTTTGTCCTTTCTCTACTGTCCTTTTGAACCATATATATGCAGGGCTTTCAGGTTAAATTTTTTGTCCCCTTTTTTCTGGAACAGCTTGATGTATTGGTGAACAGTCAACGACGTTGGAGAGCATAAAAATTAAAGTAATAGTGGAGAAAATGCTAACTGATAAGGGGGAGTAGAAGCCATATCTATGCTTATTTGTACTTGACTGCTGTGCAATCATTCTCTTTATATCTCGCTTTTACTCTCTCTATCTCTGATGTAAAGCGTAACTGGAGAAACCAACCAACCAACCAACCAACCAACATTTATATCGGCTGTTATCGGTGACTGAACTTTGACGAAATGACAGTTCCATTTGAGCGTATATGCCATGCGCTATTCTTTTTCAGGGATTTCTGAGTTCAAATCCTGTTAAATTTAGCTTTACTTTTCATGTTTCGGGTCGATAAAACAATATTAGCGTTCGACAATTTGTGTTGCATATTTACAATTACATATACAAGGCCTAGAAAGAAGTCAACGAGAGAAACGCTACGCGGTCACTCAGCGTCTCGGAAATAATCGCTGGTTCTCCAGTAAATCTTGCCCGACCGCCTTAAAGAATAGAAAGGCATACTGGATACAATTGTAATAAACATACTATGTCTGAAAAGGATAGACGGGATAATCACGGCTGGAACGTCGTTATGATAGTCTGCTTGATCAGAAGCGACCTGGACTAAACAACAACAAGATAAGTGGGGCTGGCTGAAAGTAAGGTTTTGTCGAAAATACTACAAAAATCATTGACTAAATTTTCATTGAGGTGACAAACTTTCGATTTTCGACGTAAATAGCTATGAAAACAGTGTTGCTGTAGAATGGCCATAAACGCCAACGGCGAATAAGTAAAAAGAATGCAAGCATAAATAATGAAATATATTTAGGACTTAATGGCTTATGTTACTTAAAATGACTATAGACAAAAAAATTTCACTTTTCATTTGATGAATGATCAATATAATGAAATATACTTATTCGCATAAAATATAGTTTTAATGTGTAAACGAAACTTAAAGGGATATACCTCAAGCTGTCAGCTGTACAGTGAGTCCGTCTATTGACCTTACTGCAATTTCGAAGTTTTTAAACCCTCGTAAAGATTCCTTAAATCCCATTTGTCATGATGTTGTTGAGAAACAAACATATAACAATAAATGAAAATACTTTTAAGCTCACATGGTAGCATGTATATTTGGTTATTGATCGTAGTTTTACAACTGAAAAGATATTACAAATAAACAAACATCAAGAAAGTTTAAAAAATCAATACATAAAATATATTTGCATTAAAAATAGAAAAACCAGAACAAAATATATAGTCTTGTTACAAAATGAAAATCAGTAATATAGATTCCAGGTTCACAGCAGCACTTGTATATTATTTATGCCTGGAGTAGACAGACTTTTAAAATGTTATTTGTTTTACCTTGTGAAGATGCATTAATAATTTCTTAATAGTTGTCAAATAGGCAAATCAGCATGCGGTCGCAGAAAGTGAGAGGTATTTTTTATATGGCTACAAATTATGGCTTCTTAATATCATTGTGATCAGGTATGAACGAACTGCGATGAACGGTTAAAAAAAATTAATACAGAAGCGCAATAAGTTCATGCTGTGCTATCGAGAATTGAGTTAT
>NC_042999.1:157903903-157928158 GCF_006345805.1 Octopus sinensis
TTCTACGCCTAGTATTTTTTGTATTTCTCTCGCTGTTTTCTGTAGTACTTTCCTTATGATCTTTTCTGTGCAATAAATATATTGCACACCCAGTGTGATGAATATCATCAACGTTTTTCATGATGAGAGATATCAATCAATCACTGAAATACCCTTGAGGTATTTTGTTGGGTTTCGTGTATTGCAACAATGTAGTAAAATTCTCAAAGTGGATGCAAGACTTGAAATTTTGAAGAAGGAGTTTATTCGATTAAATCGACTCTAGTGCGTGACTGGTCCTTTATTAATTCCGGAGGGACAAAAAGTAAAGTTAACCTGGGCAGAATTAGAGTTCAGAATGTAAAGAACCGGATCAAATATCGTAATGCATTTTGTCCGGCGTTCTAATGATTCAGCTAATCCTTTCACAAAGAAGTTTTGTACCATACTGAATAGTGCGGTGAAGTATAGAACATGAAGTGGTTCCAATTTTATTTTTTATTTTTCAAAGTAATGGTTTGACCTAGTCGTTAAAATATCAGATAAAATTACTTGGAGTATTAATTGGGGACTTTTACCTTCTGAGTACAAATCGAGTGACGTTTGTCATTGTTATTCATAATTCTGGGATCTATAGAATAAGTACCTGTCACAAACCAGGGTCGTTATAATCGGTTATATCACAATTCCAAATTGAGTGCCTTATACTTTTGTTAGAAATAAGTAGCTTTCATTCTTCAAACGAGTGCAAGTTTGTCACTTCATGGGTGTTTTATATTTCCACTATTTAGTATATTTTCATAGCAATTGTTTAATCTGTTCTATTACTTAAAGTCTTAAAACTATGCCTTTTATTGCATTGTGATCGGAACATTAATAAATTGTCATTGCTACATTTGTTGTTTATGGCTGTCAGTCCCAGATATGAACAATGATTAAAGACCATTTAGTCTTTATTCAAATTTGGTGTATATAGAATATTGTTATTCAAAACATTCTTTCTTTATTCTTGAATATTGGATTTTACTTCTTGTTGGTTAAATGCGTTCCAAATGTGATCATCTCGTTATTTATTCAGATATAGTGTATCCAGAAATAAGTTAACCAATATACTTTCCACATAGAACAGTGGGTAGAGGGCATGGTTAGGGGGCGATTTTACTGCTATTTCCAGCAAATCGAGCGACCACGTAGAGACAGATTTTCTCGTGGATTCGTTGCTACATTGGCTGTTTGTTGTAGTTGTTGTTGTCTTCATCTTCTTTAGCATCATTGTATTTTGTGGTTTGTTAGTAAATACGGCACTGAAACAATCAACAGAGTTAGACAATGCTAGTTTGTCGATTAAACGAGTTTTATTCTTCACAACAAACAATGTATGTATATTGAAGGAAACAAAAACTCTTATAAACACACACATACACTTAGGACAAAAGAAAAAAAAAGCGTTGTTACACATGATTGTTATTGTTATGAATATTGTAAATGTGATCAATATCATTATCAATATATTTCTTTGGATTTCCTTTGCAATTCAAAGACTTTGTAGATTGATCCAAATTTACGTACTTAATGCATTTATTTTACCTTTTAGTATCTCTCTCTCCTTGTGCTGTCGCTCTCCCTAGCTCTCTCCCTCGCTCTTTCTTTCTCATTTTATCATTCTCTGTATATACATTAATCTCTTAAATTGTCTTTCTCCTATATCGCTCTCCGTGTTTCTACCACTTATTTCTTTATATATTGAGTACCTTTCTTGTTCGTTTGTAAACACAATCCACATACACAGACACAGACACACACGCAGACACACACGCACGCACACACACACACACACACACACACACACACACACACACTCACATATATATATATATATATATATATATATATATATATGTATTTAATATATGTATGTATGTACAAATGTATGCATGTATGTATTCATGTATGTATGTATGTATGTATTCATGTATGTATGTATGCATGCAAATATGTATGTATGTATGTATGTATTCATGTATGTATGTATGTATGTGTGTGTGTATGTATGTATGTATGTGTGTGTATGTATGTATGTATGTATGTATGTATGTATGTATGCATGTATGTATGCATGTTTGTGTGTGTATAAACATTGAAGTAGAGAGAGAAGGGGAAAGTAGAGAGGAGCGAAAGATGTGCCTGAATAAGTGGGTATACGTTATTTCTGTGGTGCTGCTCTGAATAGAAAAGATTGAAATAAAGTAAAAAAAAGAAGTTAAGGATGCAGGAGTTGCCACAGTTACGAGAATTACGGCACAATATTTGTTTGTCTGCAAGGTGGACATTACAAGTAGGGTGAACTCATCATTGATTCTCTCATTCTATCAGCAGTCACCATGCGGGGATGGAGATGAGCGCAGCATTTGTTCACTTCCAGGTATCGTCATTATAACTTTCTTTCCTAATCAGTCGTAATGTGCGTATTCACACCTCTTTATCGTTGCATGCTTTTTTTATCATAAATACATACATTCACACACACACACACACACACATGTCTGTATATATATATATATATATATTATTCATATATATATATTATATTATATATATATATTTATATATATAATATTATATATATATATGTTATATATATTTTTATTATATATATACATGCAAACATACAGATATAACGCATAATTATACATATTTATATACACACGAACATACTTATTAATGCTTGTGCGTATACCCACGCGCACGGATATATACAAGTCTATATATAAAAGAAGTGGCTGTGTGGTAATAAACTTGCTTCCCAATCACATGGTTCCGGGTTCAGTCCCACTGCATGGCACCTTGGGCATGTGTCTTCTGTTATATCCTTGGGCCGACTAAAGCCTTGTGAGTGGATTTGGTAGACGGTAACTGGAGGAAGCCCCGTCGTATATATATATATATATATATATATATATACACGTATGCATGTACGTATCTATGTATCTATGTATGTATTTGCTTGTCTGTGTTTGTCCCCCCACCATCGCTTGACAACCGATGCTGGTGTGTTTACATTCCCGTAACTTAGCGGTTCGACAAAATATATATGTATATATGAGCATGTACGAGATATTATAAGGGATATAATATGTCTGACACACACACACACACACACACACACACATACAGACACGCAGTTCTCTTTTTGTCTCTCTATCCGCTTATCTTTATACAAAGACTTTGTCTAAGGTAATGCAACAGTAGATATAACTTTGATATTGACTGGCATAAATTATGTATTTTGGTAGAGTACTCTCTCTCTCTCTCCCTGTATATATATATTATATATATATATTATATATAGGGTATATATATATATTAGTATATATATATATATATCCTTCAACTACAAGCGATGCAATTGCGTCATCGTCGAAACCAATACTTTTCTGTTTGAAAAATACTGGTGGTTACTTCTTAACCGCTACTTTAACTCATCTCTGTCATCAAATTTATATCTCCGAAAACTGACCTTTATTAGATCGAAGTGATGCAAGATGGAGTGTGCCAGATCTGGTCTGTGAAGTGGATGAGGGATCGTTAACTACCCAGTGTGCTGATTGTCTGAGTTGTTACCAAATGTGAATCATGGTGAATGCAAATAGATTTCAGATTCTTCCTTGGTTGTTCCTCCTAATAGTTTCTCTAAGCTTTCCCTGTTCATAGTATAATCACATTCTAGAAAAATCAAGGAAAACGACGCCTTTGTCATCTTATTAATCAGTTATCATGATTTTCTCTGCCAATCGCTGGCTCTCGAGAAGAGATGTGACATCACCCTATGGAATGAACTTGCATTCGGCGAGCTGACAGAATCGTTTGCACACCGGCAAAAAAGCTTTACGTTCATTACGTTCTGAGTTCGAATTCCGCCTAGGTCGACTTTGCCTTTCATCCTTTCGGGGTCGATAAATTAAGTACCAGTGAAACACTGGGGTCGATGTAATCGACTATACTCCTCAACCAAATTTCAGGCGTTGTGCCTTTAGTAGAAAAGATTATAAAGTTACGATCAGTCAATAAATCGGGGAGAAAAAATGAGTCTTTAAAGGCTCCGAAAGCGTCTAGCAGATCAGAACTGACATATACTCTTCTCTTTCTCAAATCGGGTGTCAACTGCCGAGGTACACACTTTACATATACTTTCCAATATCCAGTCTTTCACAATGCATTGTAACCATAGTCCAATCGTGCAGCAGTTTCTCTGAATGTGACTCACCTGTACGCGCGAAACAATTCTCCCTCTTTCCGGTGAATTGTCAGTCGTCGAAGTCGATGATCGCCAATTACTTGCTTTGTTGTCAATGCTGATTTCTCCTTTCAACTTCATTCATCTCTTTGCAATGCTCTCGTTAATAATATTTTCATCTCGGTACACAACCTGTAGTCTTCTGTGGATGCTGGACAGCCTGCATCCCTCCTTCGTCAACAGCTCATTGGTAGCATGCTGCTGGCGCGGGTTTACATATAGTATATATATATATGCCTATGTAGTGTATACATATGTTTGTATATATATACTACATATCTATATATATATATATAATATATATATATATATATTATACATGTATATATATATATATATATATATCTATATATATATATATATATATGTATTGTATATACACTTATATATACTCTTGTATATGTGTATTTTGTTTCATATTTATATTTGCATTTGTATATTTTTATAATTCTACTTTATAATCTCTGACGAGGCCTTGAGATATATATATAAGTAACTCATTTTTAACTGCATATTACCTCAATACATCTGACTAACATAGGCACAATGAGATACCTTTATCTACAGGCTGAAACAGCTGTAAGATCCATTTTATGTGTATCATTTTTATGGTATTATCTTACTTATTGATGTATATTGTTTTATTCTGTTGGATTTGGATGTTCCTATTTAAGTAGTTAATAAATAATATGAATTGGTATTATCTGTAAGTCGATGATGAAAGAATCTGTTCCTCCATTTTCTTATTTGTATTATATATTTTACCACACACACACACACACACACATATATATACATACATATATATATATTATATATATATATATATATATATATAATATAGTATATATATACATACATATACATATATATATATTACATACATATATATATACCACCATATATATAATATTATATACGCACACACCACTATATATATATATTATACACACATACACACAGCTCACAAACACACGCACACACACACATATATATCCATTATGTGTTTGTTCGGTATGTATATATGGTATCTATATAACTTTAATGACTTTGATAGGTTTCGGCCAGTGTAGAACCAGGCCATACTAACATAATAGCACCACCTGTATATATTCTGTTTATCTATCTATCTATCTATCTATTATCTAGCTATCTATCTATCTATCTATCTATCTATCTATCTATCTATCTATCTATCTATATATATATATATATATATGTATATATATATATATATATATATATATATATATATATATATACAGTTACATTCGACGGTGTTCTAGTTTCATCTATTAAGTTATTTATTTTTATATACATAAAGATTTTTCGAAACAGTGAAGTTTCCGAAGCTTTCATATTTTCATTTTCCGAAAAGGACGTGTTTTATTTTTGTGTCTCTTTGTACAAGACAGGTAAAAAATGTGATTAATGTAGGCCATACCGTCGAATACATACAACACCACCGAAATGATTATTGTTTGTTATCTGCGTGTTTATTGTAGGAAGTTGTTCTAAGTTTTAAATATTGCTTCTGTCATTAACTATCAAGTTTGTTTGCGGCTTAATGTTTACTAATGTGTTTCTCTCTCGCTTACGCTCTCGATACACACACACACACACACACACACACACACACACACACACACACACACATACACACACACACATATATGGAGGCGCAATGACCCTGTGGTTAGGGGAGCGGACACGCGGTCGGAGGATCGCGGTTTCGATTCACAGACCGGGCGTTGTGTGTGTTTATTGAGCGAAAACACATAAAAGAGCGCCACGAGGCTCCGGCAGAGGGTGGTGGCGCCTCCTGTTGTACTCTTTTGCCACAACTTTCTCTCACTCTCTCTCTTCCTGTTTCTTGAGTAGCGCTGCGATGGACTTGCGTCCCGGCCAGCTGGGGGGAACACATACGCCACAGAAACCAGGCCCATGAGCCTGGCTAGGCTTGAAAGGGCGACGAAAAAGATATATATATATATAATATATATATATATATATAATATATAATATATATATCTATGTGGCTGCCCCCTCGTTATCGAGTATGGCATAGCACGAAGCTTAATCAAATGTTGTTATCGTGCAATGCCTGTGCAAAAGATATTTTTTTAAGTGAGGAAGGCTGTGCACTGAGTCAATCCCACTCACTAAGCAACAGCAGCCATAATTCGAAAAGAAGAACAAGTCAACATCATCGGTAACCACTGAGCCGCAGGTTTTATGTCGGAGTTATCCCAGTTACCTGAGTTGCCTTCTCCTAGAAGGATGCCCTGACAAAGTCTAGGAGTCCTTCACTCCCAATGGTTTAAAACCGTGTGATCGGGTATTCAATCCGATTATTATATTCCCCCCGCGCATGATACAGCTTTAAGACATTTATTGGATGGCCGTTTACTCTCAGAGTTCCTCCTCCCTTTGATGGGTTTTGTTTTTCATCCCGCAGGGTGACCAATAAACACCCTCCTCACCAAGCGAGCTTGGTGGGGTTGCCGGTTTAGTCGCCGACGACCCGACCATGCAACAGGTAGTACTGGGTTACATGTTACCAGTAGCACTCAGAAGTGACCTGACATACATATAATGTATGTATGTATGTGCACAAGATCTCCCTCATTGTGTCGAGAACGATGAAAACTTTCTGAAAACAGTAATAACGGGTGATGAATCGTGTGTCTATGGCTATGATCTCGAAACAAAGGCTCGGTCTTCGCAGTGGAAGATCCCAATCTCTCCGAGACCGAAGAAAGCACGAATGAGTCGAAGCAATGTGAAGACACTGTTAACTGTTTTCTTTGACCACAAGGGGATCGGTCATCATGAGTATGCTCCACTTGGTCAGGCACTAAACAAGGAGTACTACCGTGATGTTTTGCGGCGTTTGCAGGATGCGATTCGTCGGTGAGTCGGTGAGTGGCAGTTGCAGCATGACAACGCACCTGCCTATCCGAGCAGCATTCCCCAGGTCCGTTAGCCACTGTGTTCCCCAGATCTCGCCCCCTTGCATCTTTTTCCTCTTTCCAAAAATCAAATCCTGCT
The DNA here is from genome assembly GCF_006345805.1 of Octopus sinensis. Classification (NCBI taxonomy): domain Eukaryota; kingdom Metazoa; phylum Mollusca; class Cephalopoda; order Octopoda; family Octopodidae; genus Octopus; species Octopus sinensis. Next base: position 157,911,228 of record NC_042999.1, read on the forward strand.
TGAAAGGAAGAAGATTTCAGGATGTCGAGGAAATCAAAGTGGACGCGATGAGGCACCTGCTTATCATTTCAGAAAACGGGTTCCAGGAATGCTTCCATCAATAGAAACAGCGCCGGATTAAGTGTGTTGCTTCCGAAGGGGACTACTTTGAAGGAGATTAAATGCCAAATTAGTACGTGTTGTAGTTTTGTTTTTTAGCACCAGTCCGGATATTTATTGATCAGACCACAATGTATGTATGTATGTATGTATGTATGTATGTATGTATGTATCTATCTATCTATCTATCTATCTACATACACATACCATGGAGATACGTGGCTTACTGATTAGGGTGTTACACACTCATAATGGTAGGTTTGCTCGTAGAGTCTGTTGACTGCTTCGAGTATATCGCAAGGAGCACAACACATTCCGTAGCTACTGGAATAGATGTGTGTGAGCTATATACGATCAGAATTACATTTCTTCACTATCCAAAAAAAATAAAATTGAAGTCATCACTTTAGTATATTAAGAATCCATCCATCTAAGCCTTCAGAAAAAAAAACAAAAAAAAAATAAAAAAAAGAAAAACGAAAACAAAAAAAAACAAAACTACACTATGTGGTTATATACTCGATGAGAGTTGTTAAATATTTGAAGAGTTAGTTGATAGTTCTCCGCTTGGAACTTACCAGCATTCTACTACTTTGATGAGTTTTCTCGTTATTACTAAATACCAACACGGTAACCTCCTTATATGAAGACAAATTATATCTTCTGAACTGTCTGCTGTCTGGTATTCTGTCAGCATGTAATTTAAGAGAAACATTTTCTTGTATTGTTCCAGCATCAATTTGTTCTTGAACAGAGGAGAATAATTGCAAATAAATGTTGTAAGTCGAAACTATTGTAGAATGAAGTGTACGGAAAATAGCAGCATCAAACTTTCCTATCCCATTATCTGCACCCATTCTCTGCGTATGCTGTCGAACTTGTTCTTCAGAATCTTGAAAGTAAATTTGCAAGTAGGATGGCAAATCAATAATTGTATTTCCTGGTGTTTCTAAAAAAAAAAAATCTATGAACAACACTGTGAATTCTGCAGATAGAAAGGCATCAAGTAATTATAGCATCGGTTGGTTTCATGCTACCACATATGGCCATAGCACTCTTTACTCTTTTACTCTTTTACTTGTTTCAGTCATTTGACTGCGGCCATGCTGGAGCACCGCCTTTAGTCGAGCAAATCGACCTCGGGACTTATTCTTTGTAAGCCCAGTACTTATTCTATCGGGGTCTTTTGCCAAACCGCTAAGTGACGGGGACATAAACACACCAGCACTGGTTGTCTAGCAATGCTAGGGGGACAAACACAGACACACAAACACACGTGCACACACACATATATATATATATACATATATACGACAGGCTTCTTTCAGTTTCCGTCTACCAAATCCACTCACAAGGCATTGGTCGGCCCGGAGCTATATCAGAAGACACTTGCCCAAGATGCCACGCAGTGGGACTGAACCCGGAACAATGTGGTTGGTTAGCAAGCTACTTACCACACAGCCACTCCTGCGAACTCCTACTTACCACACAGCCACTGTCGAACTTCCGAATATTTCTTCTGAAATATTTTACTTCTGGTGAATCAAGTATGAATAATTGATGTAGTTCATTAAGTATAACTGTTTCGTTTGGAATACAGATTAAAGTTGATTTACAGCAAATGGCAAAATTAGGTTGGGCTAAAGTTCCCCCAGTGCACGCTCCCACGAACATTACAATGCTGCAATGGCGACCTACTATCTCCATTCAATGAAGACTATCATGAGTTACATTGTCAACTACTTCTAGCACTGAGTCCATGTCAAGCTGTCTTGTAACATATAGCATCCGTTTTTGTTCTGATAGATTAATTCTGTTCTGAGTTATTAGTTGCTTTTGTTGCTGTTGAGAAAGTCATTGGTGTGCTGGACAGTGCTGCTTAGCATCTCCTTCTAAAACCTGTTCACATTGTTCTTGAGGAGGCTGTCACCCTGCTGCTCTATGGAGTTCAACATTATGTGCGAAAATACGTTAATGTTGTCGTGCTGCTCAGCGCCATTCTACATTTTAAACCAAAGAAAAAAAAAAAAAAAAATAGGCGCAGGAGTGGCTGTGTGGTAAGTAGCTTGTTTGCCGGCCACATGGTTCCGGGTTCAGTCCCACTACGTGGCATCTTGGGCAAGTGTCTTCTACTATAGCCTCGGGCTGACCAAAGCCTTGTGGGTGGATTTGGTAGACGGAAACTGAAGGAAGCCCGTCGTATATATGTATATATATATGAGTGTGTGTGTATATGTTTGTGCGTCTGTGTTTGTCTCTCTAGCATTGATTGACAACCGATGCTGGTGTTTACGTCCCCGTAACTTAGCGGTTCGGCAAAAGAGACCGATAGAATAAGTACTGGGCTTACAAAAGAATAAGTCCCTGGGTCGAGTTGCTCGATTAAAGGCGGTGCTCCAGCATGGCCGCAGTCAAATGACTGAAACAAGTAAAAGAGTAAAGAGTAAAAGTAAACAAAAACCAAACAAAAAAAACTGTCCATTTGCTCTCGCGAAAGCCCTTACTGTACTGCTTTATGTTCAGTATTTTGAACCAAAATGCTTTCTTGTTGCACTTAAGAAAATTGTTATCATCGTTGATTATTTTGCGCACACGCTCACGCTGTCTACGGAAACGATATTCCCGTACTTGGCGGAGAGCTGGCAGAAACGTTAGCACGTCGGGCGGAATGCTCAGCAGTATTTCGTCTGCCGTTACGTTGTGAGTTCAAGTTCCGCCGAGGTCGACTTTGCCTTTCATCCTTTCGGGGTCGATAAATTAAGTACCAGTTTCACATTGGGGTCTATATAATCGACTTAATACCTATGTCTGTCCTTGTTTGTTCTCTCTATGTTTAGCCTCTTGTGGGTAATAAAGAAATAGATATTCCCGTACTTGTCTATAATGCGCAACGTGTTGAACCAAAACGCGTTCTCACTGCTCTTGAGAAAGTCCTCGTGCATATCTTCGTCGAACGGCATTTGCGTGTCTTTGATGTTCCATTTGTGTTTAATACTTGCTTTGTCTCCAAGCTTGCTATCGTTTTTCTCCTGATTCTCTGTGAGACATTTCGCGTTGTTCATTCATATTTGGTAATTTGTTCAATAAAACATGATTGAATAAATTTTATTTACAATATAGAGGAATAGGAAAATCAAAAATCACGAAATCTAAATAGACGCCTTACTTTGCATGTTCAAGTTACATGTAACGTTGATACGGCTTTTCAAAAATTATTTAAAAAAATAGTAAATGGCTGCTTAAAAAATAAGATTTTATACAAACATTTAATTTAACAAACTAAATATTGATTATTTTCTGATTACATATTCCATATTTGAAATATTTTCAATTATGATATATATATATATATATATATATATATATATATATATAGTATATATATATATCTATATATCTTTCATATATTTGTTTTGCAAGATTTTTTATGTGAAATCGTGTGTTGAAACATATTGTTGTATTTAGGAATGGTCATTTTGCCAGTTTAGCTAATAAAAACACAAGCACTATATATTTGGTGCTACTTTGCTTCAGCGTTATTTATTTTTTACATTAATCTTAATCTTATTTGGGCCAGAGTTCTTTCGTCACACTCCTGTGACCGCATCAGTGGTCCTTTGCTTTATTTTCTAGTGGACATTCCAGACAAGCTGAATGAGTTGAATGTGTGGTTACAAGAAAAAGAAAAACTCTTCCATAATTTGTTTCGTGGGGTGACAGCTTCCCACAAGAAACTGGATTTTTGGATTGCTCAAATTGCTGACAGCAATTATGCTTACTTTCCTTGCCTTCAGGAACAGTCGCACATTTCAGCCATTAATCATGAATTCTTTGTGAGTGAGTTAAAACGGACTCAAGAAGAATTTGCCATGAAATTTAAGGATTCCGTGCTTGTGAAGACCAGCTATTCTTGAAGTTTGTTCTTTCTAATGCAGCATTATAATATGGGGCGGCTTTTTCGAAAGTGTCTTTGTTGCCGGATAAATTTGTTTAATTACTGCTGGTGGGTGACTGTACGAGGCTTCCACGTTTTGTTTGTGGTAGGGTTTAAATTTTCCAGTATTAAGATTCATGTTAATGTCTAGGAAGTTGACTTCTTTAAGGTTTGTACAAATTGTGTTTCTTAGGCCTAATTACTCTTATTCTTTTTTACTCTTTTACTCTTTTACTTGTTTCAGTCATTTGACTGCGGCCATGCTGGAGCACCGCCTTTAGTCGAGCAAATCGACCTCGGGACTTATTCTTTGTAAGCCCAGTACTTATTCTATTGGTCTCTTTTGCCGAACCGCTAAGTAACGGGGACATAAACACACCAGCATCGGTTGTCAAGCAATGCTAGAGGGGCAAACACAGACACACAAACATATACATACACATACATACATACATACATATAATATTTTATATATATATATATATACGACAGGCTTCTTTCAGTTTCCGTCTACCAAATCCACTCACAAGGCTTTGGTCGGCCCGAAGCTATAGCAGAAGACACTTGCCCAAGATGCCACGCAGTGGGACTGAACCCGGAACCATGTGGTTGGTTAGCAAGCTACTTACCACACAGCCACTCCTGTGCCTATTGGCTTGATATTTTACATAATTTTTCCTTATTCTATCCATATCCTGTCCGTTTTTATTGTGTACTACTCCCAGGCCATCGTCCCTATACAAACCCAAGTTAGCTTCTTTTATTTCTTTTTTTAAGGGCTTCTAGGATAGAAAGGCCTACAAGGTCAGTTATCTGTGCACCGTCATAGTTCCCCATTGCCACGTCAAATAACTCGTCTCCATTCTTTTTTACCCAGTAGGAATTATCATGAAAGAATAATGATTTCTTTCTGTTCATATTAATGTCTGTATCGGTATTTGTTATAGTGACATATCTTTTGCTAAATTCAAGTGCCTTCTGAAGCAAGCTTTTTGAGATCGAGGGGTAGAACTCTACGATACCGAATTGTATACATTTGCATTTGTGTTTACTAATAATTCTTATTTCACTTTTTTTGTGGGATTTATTAATCTACAGCTAGGATTTTGCGTGAAATTGTTTCCATGCTCTTTCAGATTTATGAAAGGATTTCGTGGGATAAGAATTTCTTCTTTTTCCTTTATTTTAAAACTTTGTGGCTAGATTTTTAGCTCCTATATTAATTGAATTATAGGAGCTTGTTTCCTTGTATGTTTTAGTTATGTTGTCGGTTAGTAGTTTGTAGTGTGTTTGGTTTTATCTGCTTTTTGTTTTCTCTGCTTTAATAAACATGTTCGTTGATGTTTTGAAAGTGAAATAGGATTTATCAGTAAATCTATATCAGACAATATTATACGACATATCAGAGTACACTCAAATCTTACTCAATGGATATGCAGTAGTGCAGCTATTGAATGCTTTAAAAAAATAGACGATAAAGAATCCTCTCTTACAAATCCTTATCTTACAAACAACAGAGTTGACTCTCTTACCGACAGAAAGTTTTTATAAAATAGTTTAACTTTCTCATAAATAAGTAGTTGAAAGAACCACACTCAATAAATCGAAATACTTTTAGAGCAGAAGTAATTCTTCTTCTGAATGAAGGGTGTATTAGATTTGTTGGTATCTTCACTATCGTTCTCTTTCTTTTTCTTGTCTCTCCGTCACCGAGGAAAAATGAACTCACCTAAATATGAAACACAGGCTTTATTTTTCCTTACGTTACATATGGGAATTCAATGAATATCTTTATATATAAAAGTCAAGTTGTGTGTCTGTCTCCTACGATTTAGATTCCTAACTACTCCCACATTTTGCGGTGCAGTGTAACCAAAAGCGGTATCTTATAGTCGTGATTCATATCGAGCCCTTCTGGGTAGTAGCGCGCGTCTACGATGAGTCTACGATTAAAAAAAAAATTACAATCATTTTTCCCCATTTTTAATGCATTTTTTTGCTATTATATAAGGGAAGTAACTCTCTAAAAAGGTATTATTAAATATCAGAACGTAAAAAGCTACAGTAACACCCCCCTTTGAGGTTAGCCATATTGAGATGGCTATTATACTTTACATCTCTAAAAATGCTTATATAGTTATTTCCCTTACAAACCCGAGCAACGCCGGGCGATACTGCTAGTATTGAATAAATTGACTGTTTTATAAAGTTTCAACGTGCAAGATCATAAAGGCGTCAGACAGAAAGTCAATGCAATTTTTGTTCTGACTTTGTGCTGTGAGTTCAATTTCTGCCAAAGTCAGCTTTTCACCTTTAATCCTATAAAAACGTACCAATTCAAGGCATGGTAGAACTAAAAGAAGGACGGAACATATGCCTTGTGGTATTTGTCTCTTTGCCTTTAGAGTTAAAATCCCGTCACTGTCTATATGAATTGACTCTCTTACCAACTGAAGTGTAACCGTCTCAAAAATAAGTAGTAGAAAGAAGTACACGCAATAAATCGAAATACTTTCAGAGTAGAAATAATTCTTCTTCGGAATGAAGGCTGGAGTAAATCTGCCTTCAGATTTACTACAGTTAGAGTTACTAACTCTTACCCCAGATAGCCCGGTCTAACACCACTATCTAGCACATTGTTAGTGTTTTGGGCATTGGAAAACACCAGAAAGATATATTTAAAAAATGAATCATAGAAAATAATGTTGATCTGAGTGTGTGACAGACGCACGGACAGACAGCGAAACAAGGATCTTAAAATATACTCCTTTCTAATAGAGCGTGAAACTGTCGGAGAAGGAACTAGTCGATTACATTAACTCCAGTGCTTGACTGGTACTCATTTTATAGCCCCCCAAAAGAATAAAAGGAAAGCATACCTCGTGAAATTTGAACTCAGAACATAAAATAGACGAAATGCCGCAAAGAATTTTACCCAGGGTGCTAACGGTTCTGCCAGTTCGCTGCCTTACTGAATCTAATAATAATATTTCTTTCTTTTTGCAGATTTCATCGGTAGCTAATCTAAAGATGTAACTTATACAATATCCATAAGACAACTAAAAGAACGGCTCTTATAGATGTAGTGTGTGAGTAATATACGATCAGAATTAGATTTCTTCACTATCCAAAAAAAATTGAAGTCATCACTTTAGTATATTAAGAATCCATCCATCTATGCCTTCAGAAAAAAAAAAACAAAAGCAAAAAAAAACGGAAACAAATAAAAAAAGACTACACCGTGTAGTTATATACTCGATGAGAGTTGTTAAATATTTGATGAGTTAGTTGATAGTTCTCCGCTTGGAACTTACCAGCATTCTACTACTTTGATGAATTTTCTCGTTATTACTAAATATCAACACAGTAACCTCCTTATATGAAGACAAATTATATCTTCTGAACTGTCTGCTGTCTGGTATTCTGTCAGTGATTCTCAACCATTTTTTACCTATGAACTCCTTTAGTTACTATTTCACTCTGGTGGACCCTTACAGCTATTCGATGGTAATTTTATAGATACTTCTTTCAAAATTCCTACTTTGTTTCTCAAATATTAACTTGTGTAAGTTGAACTATGTAGCACATTAGAGAAAGAAATCCAGCTGTTTCTTTTAATAAATACATCTAAATCAAAATTTTTTTCATGGACCCTTAATATACTACTGTGTGTACCCAATTTACTATTTTGCTTATGAGAACCCCCAAAACTCCATGTGACACCAGAAGTCATATGGACCCCGGTTGAGAACCACTAATGTAGATGGTGGCTGCAAGATAAAAATAAAAAAAGACCAATATACCATATTATATAAAATTTGATTATTACACGTTCACACCATTCTACAGCGACAGTATATTATTTCGATACAATTGATAAGTGAAGCTGCTTTGTGCCAAAGAATAGGTCAGAGGTCCTGTGTTGCATTTAAAATTGACCGAAACGGAATATTTCTGAAACGAACAATTTTATTCAATAATATAATAATACTAGAATTCTCACCGTAGGAATAAATCATTAAGGTCGTGGACAAGAAGACGCATATTAACCCCAAAGACTGCATCTTAATTCATTTTCGTCGAGCGTAATTCACGAAATGGTTGAAAGACAATTTCTAGACATTTAAAAGTATCGGGGAGTTTGTGATATTATGTCTATATTTTGGGATGGGGTGTAACCGAAACACATATCATAGACATGTACATGGTACAAACATTATCTGACACAAAAGTCAATATTTGAAGCAGACTGGTAAAATACACACCATATTAAATGAGTGTGTGAATGCGCGCGGCGTATATGTATATATATATATATATATATATATATATATAGATATATTATATATATATATATATATATTATATATATAAATATTATATATATATATATATATATATATATATATATATATATATATTTATGTATATATATATATATATATATATATTATATATATATTGTATATATATATATATATATATATAATATTATATATATATATATACATACATATATACATACATACTTATATATATATATATATATATATATATATATACATATAATATCATACAGACTTATAATATATATATATTTATATCTATATATATATATTAATAGTAGAAGAAATGAGGTAAGAAGAGATCGGATGGTTCATATTAACAGATATTTATTTATATATTACATTTTACATATATATATCATATCATTCAGATCATTAGCGCTTTCTCCCATTCTAGTGGTTTTTTTTTTTTTTTGATTTGAAAACCCCACTAGAATGGGAGAAGCGCTAATGATCTGAATGATATGATATATATATGTAAAAAATGTAATATATAAATAAATATCTGTTAATATGAACCATCCGATCTTCTGATTACCTCATTTCTTCTAATATATAATACCTGTACATCATCTCCAAACCTCCAATATATATATATATATATATATATTATATATATATATATATATAATATATATATATATAATATATATATATATATATATAGATATATATATATACAATATATATATAATACATATATATATATATGTGTATATTATCGTATATTTTATTTATATATATATATATATATATATATATATATATATTATATACATATATATACCGAACGCCCATGATAGATCGTTTTACTACTACAACACGGCATTTTTTTCTCTCCTTGTTTCTCTCCTTGTTTTTTTTTTTCCTGCGTATCTTTCTGTCGAAGAGCGTAGGCTCGAAACGTAAAATACTTTTTCTATTCCTGAGTGCTATACTAATACATTTGTTTGTTTGTACTCCCCTGCCTTCGCCTTTTGTTTATTTTCGTAAACTTTCCTTTATAATAATATATAATATATATATATATATATATATATACTATATATTATATATTTATATACAACATGCAGGAAGTAAATAGACACCTTTAATTTTAAAAATTTCTGATCTAAGCGTCTTTATAGGTTTTCAGCGGTGTAGAATTTACAATGTAATTATTCATTTTCATTCCAGGCGCACCATTATATTAAACATTTGCGAAGAGTAACCATGCCATGCACAAAAGATTCAGTAGAACTGTCAGATTTTCTAGGAGCAATCTGTTGGCCATCTGAGGCTGGTCTTAGCCAGTGAAAAAATGCCGAAAATCTTCAAATTCCTCTTGCTACTGTTAATAGAATTATAGCGCAATTCAAAAGCCATGAAAAAGAATCAACAGATTCTCGTTCTGGACGACCTGGACCCTTGGAAAGGAAGCTTCGCTGTTTGATGAGAATTGTGGAAAACGAACCTTGTTCGAAGGCTTCTGACATTGCAAAAGAGCTGGAAGTTAGTCCAAGAACGTGTGTTACATATTTGCCTAAGCTTGGGTATTACGGACGAATAGCTAGGAGAAAACCTCACCTTCAATCAATTGATATTATGGAAAGAGAGAAACGGGCTAAGGAGATGTCAGAAAAATCCAGTTAATTTTGGGATAGAGTGATTTTCTCAGATAAATCCAGATTTGCATTATTTTCAGACAGTGGACGTGTTTGGGTATGGAGGTTTCCCCATCAAGTATTTGATTTGAAACGACTCCAATCAATTGTGAGACTTGGCGGTATCTCTGTAAAGGCGGCGAGCTGGCAGAAACGTTAGCACGCCGGGCGAAATGCTTTGCGGTATTTCGTCTGCCGTTACATTCTGAGTTCAAATTCCGCCGAGGTCGACTTTGCCTTTCATCCTTTCGGGGTCGATAAATTAAAGTACCAGTTACGCACTGGGGTCGATGTAATCGACTTAATACCTATGTCTGTCCTTGTTTGTCCCCTCTATGTTTAGCCCCTTGTGGGTAATAAAGAAATAGGTATCTCTGTAATGGTATAGGGAGCTGTAAGGTGGTGAGCTGGCAGAAGCGTTAGCACGCCGGACGAAATCCTTAGGAGTATTTGGTCTGCCGCTACATTCTGAGTTCAAATTCCGCTGAGGTCGACTTTGCCTTTCATCCTTTCGGGGTCGATTAAATAAGTACCAGTTACGCACTGGGCTCGATATAATCGACTTAATCCGTTTGTCTGTCCTTGTTTGTCCCCTCTGTGTGTAGCCCGTTGTGGGCAGTAAAGAAATAGGTATAGGGAGCTGTTACCAGCTGATCGGATGTGTTGGAACCATAAACTCTGAAAAATACATCGAATACTTAAGCAAAGATTACTTCCAATGTATTCACACGATAACATAACGAAAAATGAGTTTTTATTCATAGAAGATGGGGCTCTATACCAGACAGCGAAAAGGAATCAACAGTGGCTGACTGAAAATGGGATCAAAAAGCTTCCTTGGCCGAGCTAATCTCCTGACACGAACCCGATTGAAACTCTTTGGGGCATACTAGATGGAGCTATACGAAAACATTGACAGAAACCCGATGAATTGTTTCGATTGTTGCGTGAAAAGTGGGCAGAAATTCCACAAGAGACAATCACAAAGCTCATCAGTTCAATGCCAAAAAGAGTTTCTGAATTAAAACTGCAAAGGGAATGTCAACTGAATACTAAAGTATGTAGTCCTACCTATCGATTAGATTTCAATTGTTCACTTTAAGTACTAAATAAAGATCTTGAAAATTAAAGGTGTCTATTTACTTCCTGCATGTCTGTGTATACACACACACACACACACACACGCACGCACACACACACACACACCACACACACACACACACACACACACACACACACACATATATATATATATATACATATTTGCATATATATATATATACAAAATGAGAAAATGGAGAAATATATCTAAATCAATCATCAACATCAGATAAACCCAATCAATACTTTATTAACCATTACACAATAGCAATGATATTATACATTAATATAGTACAAATATAACAAGACATAGACATAGAAATAGAAATACATTACATTGTAGCTGACAGCTGTTTCGCCGTGAAGACAGGTATGTCTCATTTATACCTGCTTTATATGGCTAATAGGTTAAATGGACATACCTGTCTTCACGGCCGAAACAGTGTCAGCTACAATGTAAATGTATTTCTATCTATATTCTATGTATTGTTATATTTGTACTATATTAATGTATAATATCATTGCTATGTGTAATGGTTTAATAAAAGTATGATGGGTATTATCTGATGGTTGATGATTGATTAGATATATTCACCATTTTCTCATTTTGTATTATTAATTTACGGTAATAATTTTACCTTGCCCTCATAATCAGTAGATGAATGAATCGAATTTTAACATTATGTATTAGCTTTGTTGGGTACTCTCTAGCAGTATATTGGATATATGTTATCCATGGAGGGTGAATTTACAACCCTTATCATTTTATATATTATATAGATATATATAATATTATATAATATATATAATATATAAATGCATACATGCATCACACTCACACGCATAAAGTTTTGTAAAACAAGCAGGGAAAATAGAACTCAATACATGATTATATATGCTCATGTTTTGCTTTTTACTTTTGAAAAATTTAATATCCAACTATGTTCAATTGGCAGAAGTTACAAAGTTACAAGCTTCTCCTGATTATACATATTTATTTATATAAGGGTGTTTTTGTGTATGTATGTATGTATATCACGGAAAGTCTCCGCAATAGCGTATCCTCGAGAAAAACGGATTTAAGTTTTGAAATCTGCGTCCCAACGGAATGGCATTCAGTAAGAAGTAATAAGGAAATATAATTTGCTACTAGAAATAACTCGAATTTTAGATAGCTAAACCTACCCCTCTGTATCTACCATATTTGTCGCTCTCTGACTTTTACTCTTTCCCTCATCTCTCACTCACTCTCTCTCTCTCTGTATATATATATAGATATATAGATATATATATATTATATATATATATATATTCTCTCTCTCTCTTTCTCTCTCTCTCTATATATATGTATAATATATATATATATATATATATATATATATATATTTACCACATCCTCTTACTCTCTTTCTGTCTATGTATATCTCTCAAGCATGCTGTTCCCCGTCTCTCTCTCTTCTCTCTCTCTCTCTCGATAAGACATATAATTGCTTTCATTTTGTTTAAAAGTTCGTCGTTAGAGCTTCTAATGAGTTTTACCTTCATTTTTTTTCAAAGACAGCTACCACACAGAAAATGCAAGCGTCCAAATCTGATTGAATAAAAATGGTTAGACTTTGAACTTCTGTAACACTTTTCTAAAATGTATCTGGAATAAAGGAATCATAAAATCGGATTCAATGTGAAAAATTACATCAATATACCAAATTTGAAAATTTTCACTTAATTTTGAAATTTCAAAATCTGTGACAGCAACAGAAATGATTCCCTCTCCTTATCTATCATTTTTGTCTTTTACGCTTTATTCATTGTAAACTCTCCTCCTTTCTCAGAGTTGAAGCCAGAATATGAATTTGTCAGAATATGAACCTAAAGCGAATTCCTATGTCTGATCTTGGGTTTAATATTACAAATCCGCAAGGATAGTTTTCTGTATCTCTGATCTCTTACTAGTTTTCCCATCTATTTTTATATATATATATCCATTTATATGTTTTAGTTTTCAATTCAATTTCCTGAGCGCACGTTAACGTACATTTACCTCCTTTTAAGAACGCGTTCCCTTGGTAGAATATCTATAGATCTATGTAAATCTGTATTTCGATTAATTTATACAGGATAGAGCAACAGAAATGAACGAATGTATAGAAATTTTTTGATCGTGAGATAAATGAATACACATATCTACTGCATATAATACTGCAGATATATGTTTATGTGTTTATTAAAAATGTATATAGACATAAAGAGGAGTTGGAAATGTGTATTTATATGGATGTATATGTATGTATATTAACGTATTAAAGGCACACGCACGCACACACACACACACACCCATAAACATATATAGATACTTGGACATACAGAATGAATATAACTGTATATTTGTATGTTTGTAAGTGTATATACGTGTGAATACAGTCATCTGTGTTCATATACCAGTATATATGTATAATATATAGATATATACACACACACATATCTTGGTATAATGTATAATATGTGTGCGTGCATGTTAATATTCAGATGAGATAATCGTGTAAGTCCGCAAACTTGAAAGATCTCCAAGTTAAACACACAGTATTTTGTATATTTTTAAATGGGTTTATACATAATCCTACAATTTTTCCATCGTTATTAGCAATGCGAATGTTTTTCTAACTCTTATTAGAGAAGTTATGTTTCAGCAATATGGAATGGCGTCAATTTATGATGGTTGTAGTGAAAGAGGGTGTGAGGAAATGGAAAGAAGAGATTTTAGAATATAAGAGTGAAGAAGGAAGTGTGCTGATAAAATAGACAAAGAGAGAAGAAAGTGGAAACAAAAGAGAAAGGGGGAAGGTTATTTGAACTGTAATAGGTAAAGCTGGAAGTGTATAAGGATGGAGAGCAGAGATTGATTTAAGACACATCTCACAAATGCTCAGGTGTGCATCATCAGTGACATTTATTAGGTCTCAGGGTGTTTCAAGTTTTTCAATAGCAAACCCTCTCACTCGGTTAATCCAGCCAGGGTTGATCAAGTCCCAGCTTTCATCCCATATGGTTTGTCCTCTTTATCCAAAGCCACTTTATCGTCTTCGATGCAGCTTCAGTGATAGAATTCATAGCTCTACTCTTTGCTGCACCATTGACTCCAAACTCAACCAGAGTTTTACAGAATGAACACCCCAGAAAGGCTCGGCGGCCCACCATAGATGTCTTGCAATGTGCTTGGTAGCCCCAATTTTTGCACTGTTCTACCATCTCCTTATATTTGATAAGCTTCCTCTCATTAGTCTCCACTTTTTCTTCCTCCCAGGGTAGATTCGGTTCCCACGTGTTTACTTGTTTGGTGGAGTATGAGGAAATGAATATAGATTGGAATGACTAGAAACGAAAAGCTAAATTGAGATGTAGCTTAGATATAGGTGGGGGCGGGTGTGTTGAAAAGTTCCTCGCTTTGGTTAAAAGAAAATACAGGAGGATCAGTTTATTATGATTTTATTCAGCATATTCCATTCTCAGGTTCACATACTTATTGCAGCGATCCTTCAGTTTTTCTAACCCTGTAGAAGAACTCGGAATATTGGGCCTCCAGTTAGGCCTATCGCGATACCCTCAAAGCCGGGAAACCGAGCCCATGAGCCTGGCTAGGCTTTAAAAGGGCGCATTTATTTTTATTTTATTCACCGCCTTACTATACAGCCACTATTAATATTTCGTTCCTACGTACGTTTCTTCGTTGCAGTGCATTTGGATGCCTAACTGCAATGGATCATCAAGAGAACACTTTATTGCATTCTGTTACGGAGATCAAATGCACACACACACACACACACACACACACACACACACAATCAAGGAACTTTTATACGTCAAAACGAAGGACATTCAATAAGTTGTTGGTTTTTAAGAAATAATTTTGTCAGCAGATACGCATATTTATCTCACGACTGTCACCCTCTTTGGTGACATGGGCGTTCTTATACAGACAGACAGACGCGCGCGCGCGCACAAGTGCAACACACATTCGTATGCATGTGTCTATATACATACGTATATAGGTATGAATGTATATAGATATACGGAGATGTATTTGCATAGCAAGTAATTTGATCTGAGATTGTGTGCTGAAACGAAAACAATTGCAGCGTGGAAGGTGTTTGTAAGCCATTTAAGAAACACACAAAAGCCGTTTGATTCACTTCAACATTTAAGTTTAATATGTCAAGATATTTTCGTCGCTATAAGACCGCGACCTGTTCACTGACAAAATCCATGCTTTGTCAGTGAACAGGTCGCGGTCTTAAAGCGACGAAAATATTTTGACAAATTAAACTTAAATGTTGAAGTGAATCGAACGGCTTTTGTGTGTTTCTTAAATGGCTTACAAACACCTTCCACGCTGCAATTGTTATATAGATATATATTTTTATATATAATAAGACGGACTCTCCCGTCGAAGACAACGTGTGAGTGTTCAATTTTTGCCGAAAGATCTGTACAAGCAATTTGTTTATATTGATCAAATGTTCGTGCTGTTCTTTAGCTCACTCTCTCCACCGAGTCAACGTTGTCTGAACAGGTGCACGGTGTACCACGTATTAGGTGTCGAAATGAATGCTGAGCTACGTGAAATGAAGTGTTTTTCTCTAGAACACGGCGCATCGCCCGGTCTAGGAATTGAAATCACGATCTAGTAATCGCAAGCGCAAATCTTCAACCACTAGGCCATGCGCCCTCACACACACACACACACACACCACACACACACACACACACACACACACACGCACGCACGCACACACACATATACACACACATATGTATCAGGTTATTAAGAGTGTAATGTCCGATTTTGAACTGAAAATTTATTTTATATTATCTCAACAAAAAGCATTTTTTCCCTTGCAAAATGTTACTAATACACGGAAAACGTGATAGTCAGTTGGTGCAAGGTTTGGTGAATATAATGAATGACAAATTACTTCCAAGTTCAGTTCTTGTAACTTGAGTAGCGTTCTTTGTGCACCATGTGCGCGAGCATTGTCTTACAAGAGAATTGACTTGTCTGTATTGACCAATCTCAGTTGTTTAATTGCAAGTTCACTCATCATTTCATCCAGTTGGTTGATGTATACATCTGCTGTAATTGACTTACCAGGTGTCATGAAGCTGCAGAGGATGACCCCAGCACTGGACCACCAAACAAACACCATTAGCTTTTTTTGGTGAATATTATTTTTTGGATTGTGTTTTGATACTTCGTTTCTATCCAACCACTATGCAGAACGCTTGCTTATTGTTGAAAAGAATCCATTTTTCATCACACGTAACAATACGATGCAAAAATGGTTCGCTTTTATACCATGACAGCAAAGAACAGAAAGTTTCAAAACGACGTATCATTTGATGCTCGTTCAGTTCGTATGGTACCCACTTATCCAGCTTCTTTACCTTGTCGAGTTGTTTCAGACGATCCAATACAACTGGAATCGAAACATCAAACCTAAGCGTAGTTTGAGATATATCCGTTTCCACTACAGTTTCCAGCTATCATTATCCACCTTGATCTCAGGTCTACCACGGGGCTGATTTTCAAGAGGAAATTCACCAGACTAGAACTTCTCAAACCATCGACGTGCAGTGCGCTCATTCGCCACATCTTCCCCCAAACACCACATTGATGTTTTGAGCTGTCTGGGATGCATTGGTTCCACGACAGAACCCATATTCTTGATGTATCTATGGGTTCACAAAAATTGATTTACAAGAGAAAACTCACAACATAACCAGACACCATGATTTGAATTTCGAAAAGTGACG
>NC_042999.1:157930758-157980758 GCF_006345805.1 Octopus sinensis
TAGGTTACAGCAAACATTCTGCTCAATACCACAGGTTTGCTTGACCTTAACCAGTTGAACATGTCCCTTAGTCGAGTAGCCCAACTTGCTCAAAAGGTTCCTGAATAAGGGTTGTTTAGAGATGTTGAACAAAACACCCATGTTTTCTAAAGGTGAATTATCCAAACCCAAAATATTTACTGTAGCTCATCTTTTAGACCAAGACAAAACACATACATAATAACACTTCCAATCAGTTAAGATCAGAATCCACGAGAGCCAATGTCGGTTGATTCCCGAAGATCTGCAACTATCTTCGGGAATCAACCATGCAGCACCTTCTCTTGCCAGTCAGATAATTCCTGTTCTTTTTACTGTTTTTAAAGTTCGTTTGGTGTTTTGGTTTCCCTATGTCTTGCTGTGACTCTAGCAGCTTTTAATAAACTTTCTTCACTATTACCTACATAGGAGTCTATATCTACTCTAGCTAACTCCACGCAGTCTTCTACTGATATTAACCCTCTTCTATCTTCCTATCTAGGTAAGTATAATCTTGCTAATCCTGTCTTTGGGTGGAATCCTTCATTCATATTGAATTCCTTCCTAATTCTTCTGTCTACCTTTGAGAATTCAGTTTTTGTCCAATCTACAAAAGCTGCCGAGTATAAAATTAATGATACTGCCCTTAGCTTTGACTTCATCAGCTTCTTTACACTTCTGATGTACTCCTCAATTTTCGTTTTCATTTCCGTGGTTAGTACTCTATCAGATTCTAATACTCCTAGATACTCATAACTATCTCTTCCTTTCAATGATTTTAAAGTCTGACCATATGGTAATTGGATGCCTTCACTGTTGACTGCCTGTCCCCTTCTCGTGACTAATATTGCACACTTATCTATGCCAAATTCCATGCCTTTATCTTTGCTGAAGAGTCTTACAATCTGTATTAAGGAATCTATCTCTTTTTTATTCTTGTTAAAACGCTTCAGATCATCTATGTAGAGCAACTGGTTAATTTTTCCATTACTATTTTTGAACTGAGATCCTGCCTTTGCCTTCCTTAATACTAAACTGAGGGGGATCAAACATAAGACAAGTATTAAAGGGGAAAACGAGTCCCGCTGGACAATTCCACTTTCGATATTAACTTTCCCTATGAGTCCGTCACCTGAGTAGAGATCCACTTTCCATTTCTTCATGCTACAGTTAATTAATTCTCTTATGTTGTCTGCAATACTGAATATACTCAAACATTCACTTATCCATGGGAATGGGATGATGTCATAGGCTTTCCTATATTCTATCCATGATATTGGTATATTTTTCTTTCTAGCTTTTACTTCATTTAGAACTGTTCTGCCTATATATAATGGATCATACATTCCTCTAATCTTCTTCCTGATACCTTTCTATTCTTCTGTTAGTAAATTCTGGTTGTCAAGGTGCTTGTAAATGCTTTCTGGCAGTATTCCTGTTAACAGCTTCCACACTAATGGTAAGCAAGTTATTGGTCTATAGTTGCTATCTGTATTACCCTTCCTCTTATCCTTCATAATGAGTATTAACCTCCCTCTAGTCATCCAATCTGGTATTATTCTTCCATTAAGGCAATCCTGAAGTTGCTCCCTCAGCTTCCCATGTAAACTACTGAATTTCTTTAGCCAGTACCCTTGAACTAAATCTGGTCCTGGGCCCTTCCAATTCGGCATTTTTCCAAACACTTTACTCATTAATGCACCTATTAATCTTAGATCTGGCTGCTTCTCACTTAGTACTTCTTCCCCCACTTTCTTTAATCATACAGCATCTCCATTATGATTGATTCACTTATCCCAAATATTACTCCAGAACTTTCTAGATTCTTCCGCATTAAGTTTTTCATCTTCAATACTTCGTTCTCCACTATTTATTTGGTTATAAAGTCTCAAATAATCTATTCTGTTGATACTGACCTATTCTTTTCTGATATCTGCTGAGCATGCGTGCTACTGCTATGATACACAGTTTCAACTCTTCTTTTACTGTCCCAAATCCTTTCTCTTTGACTGTGTATCGTTCCTCGAGGGAAGATTTGCATCTTGTGTTTCCTAACTTGTTTGTTTTCCAGTCTTCTATTCTACTCAGATCTTGTCCTAAAGTTTCCTTTTTCACATTTGCTTTTTTTAATCTTTCCCTGAGATATCTAATAGTCTAATATACCCCACCTGTATATCATTATTATCATCATCATCCTCCTCCTCATCATCATCGTCGTCGTCGTCATCGTCATCCTTCTTCTTCTTCTTCTTCTTCTTCTTCTTCTTCTTCTTCTTCTTCTTCTTCTTATTATTATTATTATTATTATTATTATTATATTATTATTATTATTATTATTATTATTATATTATTATTATCATTATTATTATTATTATTATTATTATTATTATTCAGTAGTTTTATTTTTATAGCGTGCTTTCACTTCACTACCGAGCACAGCTCTGTGTGCCTTGGGTATGTGCTGTGATTTGTTGTGATGCTCTGATGGTTATTGTATGGAAAGTGTTCTGCGTAGGATGTGTGCAGTGCCTAGTAGTGCAATTTTCTCTATGTTATATGTGTTTGTAAGTCCTAGTGTTTTTGTTATGTATTTGTCTGAATATTTTTTTTTATCATGCCTAATGCACCTACTATGATAGGAATTGTTTCTGTTTTCAGATTCCACATTCTAGTTACCTCTATTTCCAGGTCTTTGTATTTTGAGAGTTTCTCCATTTCTTTTAGAGACACGTTGTCATCAGCCGGTATTGATACATCAATTAGAAAGCATTTTTTTTCTTCATGATCTCTGACAACTATATCTGGTCTGTTGGCCTTAATTTCTCTATTTGTGTGTATCGGCATATCCCAGAGTATGGTTGCTTTCTCGTTTCCTGTGACCTTTTCTGGTGTGTGCCTATACCATCTTTTTTCTGTTGTTATTCCATAATGTTGGCATAGCTTCCAATGTATGTAGGTTCCAACTCTGTCATGTCTGTGAATATATTCCTTCTTAGCCAGGACTGGGCAGCTAGAGATAATATGATTTATTGTTTCTTGTCCATCTCCACATATTCTGCAGTTACTTGTAATATTTCTTTTCATTACATGTTTTTGGTAATTTCTGGTGGGGAGGCTTTGGTCTTGTGCTGCAATTAAAAATCCCTCTGTTTCTGCTTTGAGTCCTGAGCTTCTCAACCATTGCTGGGATTTTTCTTTGTCTATTTCTTTTGCGTTTAGTTTAGTGCAGTATTTACCATGAAGGGGCTTTTCTTGCCATCGTTTTATCCTGGTTCGTTGCTGTTCTATTTTTAGTTTGGATTTCATTTGTTTTATAGCTTTTGTTGTTTCTTCATCTTCTTCTTCTTCATGTTTATTAGGTGGTATGATTTCTTGTTTGTATTTGTCAGCTTCCTTAAATACTGAGAACAGTTTTTTGTTTTGCTCGTGTTTTGCCACTATCTGGATCAGTTTTCCTTCCTTCTGAAGTAGATATTTTTGCAGTCCTATGGTGGTTATTTTATAGTAGTTTTCCAGCTGTATAAGGCCTCTACCACCTTCTATACATTGTATATATAGTCTTTCTATGTCAGATTTTGGGTGATGCATCCTAGATCCTGTCAGTATTTTTCTTGTTTTCCAATCTATTTTGGTCAGTTCATTTCGTGTCCAGTTAAGGATATTGTAGCTGTAACTTATAACTGGGACAGCTAAAGTGTTGATACCTATTATCTTGTTTTTAGCATTGAGCTCTGTGTTTAGCATTGATCTAACTCGTCTATAATATTCTTTTTTTATTTTCTCTTTCATTTGTGTGTGTTGTGTCTTATCTAGTTCATGGATTCCTAAGTATTTGTAAGTTTGGCTTTGGTCTAATTCTTTTATTTCATTGGTTTTATCTAGTGTGATGTTGTTACTCTTAACTAGTTTTCCTCTTTTCAGGGTTACTTTGGCGCATTTTTCTAATCCAAATTTCATATCTATTTCTTTGGTAAATCCATGAACTGTCTTTAATAGTGTTTCCAGCTGTTTGTCATTTGCAGCGTATAGTTTTAGGTCATCCATATATAAAAGGTGGCTGATCGTTTTGCCGTAACATTTATATCCGCATCCAGTTCTATTTAGCATATCATTATTATTATTATTATTATTATTATTATTATTATTATTATTATTATTATTATTATTATTATTATTATTATCATTATTATTATTATTATTCCTTCGTAACACAGTGTAGGTAAAAATGCACTGGAGTCTAGTGATCTGTCAAGACGCAACAAGGACCTCAAACACATAATTCTTTCCTTTAGACGTGCGCTGTGCCCAATAAGGCTGTTTTTTTGCAAGACATCAATCTGGCATGGGATTTCCAGTTGTCTTAAGAAGTTTTGAAATTTCAATGGGATTGATCCCAACGCTCCGACCACCACTGGTATCACTTTCATATTACCCTCCCGCATTCCATACGGTCTTGCCATTTTCACTTTCAGTTCGGAGTACTTGGTGATTTTTTTTCAACCTCTTTACTCACAACATTCATGTCATTTGGTATGGCTACATCAATGATCTGACAGTATTTTTCTCTCTTATTCAATATAAAGATATCCGGCCGACGGTGTTCGATTACACGATCCGTCTGAAAATCATAGTCCCAGAGTATCGTAACTTTTCCATCCTCCTGCATAACTTTACTTGGTACATGTTCATACGAGTTCTCTGTTACTTCGTTTTGGTATTTACGGCATATGAGCCAGTGAAGATACACGCATACTTTATCGTGGCGGCGCTTGTATTCTTTTTGTGCAAGGCTCTCACACCCTATCATTATTATTATTATTATTATTATTATTATTATTATTATTATTATTATTATTGAGTGAGAGAGCAGTGCATGCGATCAAAGTGACACTGGGGTAAAATATACGAAGCCCAGTATACCCATCAGGACTACCCGTCTGATAAAGGTACACTAGGCACATGCATCACAACCATATGTGCGCAACATGGTGATCTCATATCAAGATAAACAGCGCATGACCTTGCAGGTGGGGCCCAGTTAGAATTTTCTTCAGGTTAAGTAACCCATCCTACTCAAAAGGTCTCTGAATAAGGGTTGTTTAAGGATGATGAACGAAACATCCATGTTTCCAGAGGTGAATTATTCAAACCCCAAAGAATCCCTCTCAACACATGGCTATGATGCTCCCCCACTACTTCTGCTCGTGATCAGAGATGCACATATCGTCAGCCACTAAGGGACATGCTCAACTGGTTAAGGCCAAACAACTGACAAGCAAATCTGTGGTATTGAGCAGAATATTTGTTATTATTATAATTATTATTATTATTATTATTATTATTATTATTATGGCCGTCAGCCCGCTGCTCGACCTCGCTTCGTGTATTTTATAAAGAAAGAACACATAAGTGTATTTACATCCTAAAATTTGTACATCTCGGACAACAGGTTAATTGCTGTCGAATGGTGATTTTAATTTCCTGTTTTGTCCCCCAGTTTTAGGGGACAGATCAATTAATTTTCTCTTAATTACAGTTTGCGTTTTCTCCATCAACATGGCGAAAACACAAAACACAGTGACGCTCGTATGCGAGAGAGGGGGAGCGAGTAAGGAGCGTCACCAAACGCCAATGAGAGAGAGAGTGCTAGTGTGGGGAAACAAATTATCCCCCAAAACAAAACTAGATGACAATTGTATTTTTGTTGAAAGAAAGAATAAAAAAGACAGCGATGCCAATTTTTGCGAGAAAAATCTCTTTTGGACAATATTGTTCAAAATAAAAAAGCAATTTCGAAAATGTAAACAATGAAAGCCCTTTGGGCAAAGCAACAGACAATGCGAGTACTAGTAACTACAACATCAGCAACAGCAGTAACAACAACGGCAACAACAACAACATCTGTAGCAGCATCAACAACAACAATAGCAAAGGTGACAACAACAACAACAATGATAAAAACACCGAAGGAACAGAGAAACAAACCGGTGCAACGGCTTGGAAAGGCTCTAAACCTCCTTTCGCTGGAGTAACCAAGTCATCTCTTCAGAGAATACAATTCTCTGAAGAGGAGCTGAAAGATGCCAGATAGCTAGTCGAAAGAGACGGAATAGCTGTAAAGCTAAGTACCACCTGAGACAACCCAGGATACGAATCGCCGCAGAGTGACGTACTGTACAATCGGTTTAAAATCAAAGAGAGTGGAAAGAGCCATAGAAGCTCAAATGCAAAAATCTTTCGGTTCTGTCTGGAATCTAAAGTAATACATACAAAAAGGACGGGGCTATGGAATGGTGGAGGTTAGATTCCACACTGAAGAAGAAGCCTTATTCCACTCCTTGAATCCCTTCAAAAGTGAATCCCTTCAAATGGTTCCTCATTCAACAAGTGCCACCAGAAATAGCCATTCCTTGGCTAATTGCTGCAGTGACGTTAGACATCGAGGAAAACTTGAAAATCCTCGAAGCCTATCAGATTGAAAAGAACTGGTCCGGGATGACCATAGAACTCCTCATACAAACGACACAAAAGAACGTGAATCTTTTTCTTGGAGGCAGCATAATTCCAGTCAGGGTAGCTGGATGGAAAGCAAAGTGTCACATTTGCTTTTCAACTAATCATTTAAAAGCTTTCTGCCCTAGACTGAAGGAAAAAGAGAGAGAAGCACCTCTTCTCCCTACACCAACCACGGTCACCAGAACTCCAGCGACAACAGCAGCAGCAGCACCGTGACCATCAGCAGATTCAGCCGTGACACCACCGACACCAACAACCATATCGACACCAAGTTTTCCCAAACACTTCTCAGCGCCCGGAGATACGCCACTTCCCGATGCAGAGCGGGTAGACATCACAAGTGGAGAGTCGAAGCGCGATGAGGAGTGGAAGTTGAAAACTTGAAAAAGGAAAAAAAAGACAGTAAGAACAACAAACATGGACAAACAACAACAACAATCCTCATCCACTCAAGAAGCAGAAAGAAAAAAAATCAAAACAACAAAAGCAAATACACTCAAAAGAAACACTGCATCAATACCATCTCCTTTAACACCTGAAACACAAACCATCCCCCACACGCAACCACAACAACAACAATCCCCACACGCAACCACAACAACAACAATCCCCACCACAACCACCATAACCACCACCACCACCACCACCACCACCACCACCACCACCACCACCACCACCACCACAGAAACACTACACCAAAATATTTTGTCACACCCGCGATCTCCTTACCTTCACACATACAGATCATTCAAACAACACGAAACACATACGCAATTAAAAACCCAATTCCTACAGGAAATCGGAGATTTTCAAGGGAATATCACCAAGAGAATTCTTGGTGATTTACTGTTGGAAACATCACAAGCTAACAGGAGGGACGTTTAAGAAACAATAAGAAAATTATGTTTGTTTTAAAACATGAGATTACATAGAAAGTATTTTGCGTAGGATATGGACAGATCCCATGAGTACTATCTTTTGAATTTCTGCCATTTTGGGGTTTCCTGGTATCTGAGCTAGGTAGCAATCAACCCCTTTAGCTATCATTCCCAGGGCACCTATGACAACAGGTATTGTTTTAGTTTTCAGGTTCCACATTTTGTTAATTTCTATTTCAAGATCTTTATACTTGCTCAGTATCAAGAATTTGTGATGATTCCGCTTTATATGTTGCAACTTACCAGGTGTCACCAAATCACTACATTCTAAAGGAGCAGGCCAAAGGGCTAGGGGGTCAGAATATGGGCAATGGTAGAGGAATGTGGGAATCAACTGAACGGGAAAGTAGCTAGAGATCCAACTGTTTTTGCATCTGTGGGTCTTACCGGGGTTACCGAATATTCTTAGTTTGAAGTGAGTGAGCAGATATCGATGGAAGTCGGAAGCAGGAAACCTAACAGTTATAGTTGCTGAAAAGCAGATCAACCCAGGGTTTTCCGTCTTACGGGAAGTAGTCGAAAGCCGAACCTTCCTCTTTATTACAGTTATAAATGCCTCAGTTACTGCAGCAATAATAACAATGGAAGTCGCAGCAGCAACCAAAAGTAATAACATCTGCTGCAGGAATAGACAAGAATTTTCCTAAAAATATTTCCCTTCCAAATCAAAAGCAAGGAAAAACTCAGGTGACAAGATTGATGATGCTAAACAACTGTGATCTGTTGATACGACGATAAATACGCATGCAGTGATAACTTTGGATGGTAATCCGGAACTTTGTTTTCTTACCAAATTTCCCAAGGCTCTTGTTTCTAAATAACATTTTTGTGCTTCATTCAGAACTGGAAGTGTTAATTCTTTCGAAACTTAGTTTTCATCGAGTTTTCATTGAAATGTTTTCCCCCCCCAGCTTTGACGGGAAAAAATAGTGAATACTTTATTGTTAAGCGACATTCAGGACAAAATGTCGATGAAAACGTCACTAAAGAAAGAAACTTACGAAAGTATTGACAGCTACACGGAAAACACATAAAAAGAAGAAGAGATAAGAGAAAACGGATAGGCTAAAATAAATAAATAAAAAGGAAAGAAAAACTTACGTCTTACATCTTGAAAAAAATACCCCAAAACAAGTAAACAAAACGAAGCAATGTTCTGTAGTTCTTTAATACGAATGAGAGCAATTTTGACAACTTGTTCAATAACAACAGCTGCAACAACAATAAGGCCCGCTGTGCACAGAGCTTCACAAATGCCACGTCCTGTAAAAAAGTTGTTCGGTCAGTGTATCAGAAATATGTCATGAGGGTCTGTATCTTCTAGTTCGAGAAATTTATTTAAGAGTGTGAAAGGAGAAAGCTGGCATACCGTCACTTCTTCCTCATAGATGGGACGGTTTGTATGTTCCCAAAGAATGACTTGAGAGTGGGTCTTGTCCGTATGGTGAGTCAGTGCTTAAAGTAATTGTATCTGCATGGTTTTCAGGATCAATGGCGAAGCAGAACTGTAAGTAAAGAAAGTCTGATAAACCCACAAGTTTGTACTTATAGTACATGCGCCAGCGTAACACAAGGGTGGTGATCAGGGACATTGGCAGCAGTATCAACCGCTGATTCATTGGCCTTTATGTAGTGCAATATGAGTGAATAGCGGAGCGCAAGGGTAACAATGAAAGATATCTTGGGGCATGGATCAGAAATTATTAGCAAGTACTTGTAACTTCTTTAAATCCCGGAGTCGTTCAGGTACCGTTTCATTGTGGGTGCAAAAACGCGTGCAATGCGACCAGCGGTGTTGTGACGTAGTAAAACTTTGCTATCGGCGGTGGAGTAACTGGAAATGTTTTGGCGATGTCTCTTGTAATTCCATTGCAGATACTACTGCCTTGTATCTGTTTTGTATTTAAATGTGTGATATTTTAAACAACATAGCAAATCAGTGCACAATCATGGTCCAATGATACAATAATCTGGAATGGAATTGGATTGAATTAGTCCAACTAGTTCCACGTTCACTGCAGATACTTTTAATAATAGTAGTGGTAACGGTACATCTACATTGACATGGTCAAAGGGGACAGATTTCCACTATTTGTCAGTGCTAAGACCTTGCTTATTAACATGAACACCATGGAATAACACTTCACGTTTACAAATCAGTTTCACAAACTTTTCCAAGGGCAATGTGATATTATTTCTGTATCGCTTATTGTGCAATTCATGAGATCATCTTCACAATAATATGCATCAATACTACAGAGGAGGCTATCCGTCTTATTACACACATCTAGTGGTATCTATTATAGGGCGTAAAATTTGTGAGAAAAAGTACCGTAAATCCTCGAGTATAGTCCGCCCTTGAGTATAATACACAGGGGATTTTTAGGAGGCTGTACCTCTGAAAAACCTAAACCTTGTGTATAATACGCACCCCTTCTCTAACTTGAGTCGTGCGTAATTAAGCCAGCAGCACCTAGTCAAACAAACACTTCCACGCATGCGTAATACAATAATGATGATGTTCTTAACTGTTATATGGGAATGTAAATATGTTTGCAAATTGTTTTTGTTACATGTTATTCTGTGTTCTGAATACTTTTTATTTTAATAAATGTTGCTTACTGCAAGTTATGGATGATTCTTTTATGATTTCATTGCTTTTGGGCTTAGCTTAAGGTATTTTCGCGCCCGACATCACAAAATGCGTCTGAATAAACATTGTCGGACAGCAAATAGAGACTCAGACATTGCTTAGAAAATATTTTTCATTTTTAACCTCGTATATAGTACGCAGTAGGGATTTTGACCTTTAAATTTTAGGAAAAAATGCGGATTATACTCGAGGATTTACGATAAGATATTATGTTGTTGCTTGCGTTTTAGCACCTGAGAAAAGATGGGTCATCTATTCAGCTACGTAGTTTGTATGGGTCATATGATCATTTCTAACGAGAATCTATTGTTATTTTCCTTGAAGTTAGACTCTGTCCGTTTCTCTGACTATGAAATGCTAATCGAATTCCATTATGAGCATTCAGAACTTTCTAATTCTTTATAAATTCGAATGATGTCACCTTACATATATCCTTAATGTATGGTTGTTTGATGTTTATCATAATTCTGCAGGCTGTCTACGAACACCTTACCACCAGAAGGAAAGTATATTATTTCTTTATTTTTATTCTGTTATATCAGCCAGCTCCTTTTGTTATTAATGTCTGAGTTCAAATTCTGCCGAGGCCGACTTTACTTTTCAAGCTTTCGGAGTCGATAAAATAAGTACCTAGCATCTTTGTTTTTGTCCAGGAATGCATTCTCAAAAACTCCGGGGATTTTAAAAACTCGCCAACAACTGATTTTCTACTGATGTAGAAGAATTATGACAATAACATGTTCAGAGAAGTGCGATGAATATTCGAACATCTTAAAATTTAATGAAATTATCAGTTTTCCGAAGGATTTTCTTAAACTATTAGTTATTTCATTTTGTGGTGTGGTAATTCTAAAACTTTATCATATTAAAACTGTTCCTCGACTCAAACGGCCATGCAACTGATGGACACGTGGTGTGTACTTTACAACATATAGCTTTCATGCTATCATAGTTACTATTCACTGGCCCTCAAAACTAAGGGATTGCTGTACTGATACAGCCTCATAACATAAAACATTACTATCAATGGAATATATAAACCATCCAAACTTCATTCACGTTACAAAAAAGAAACTACGGTGAACCCAGTAGTAAACAGACGAGATGCCTCAAAAATCAGTGTTTCACAAATGTGACAGTGCGACAAAATGTGGAGATGAGTACTTACTGAGAGATGGATATGACGAATTCTAGGGACGCGTAAGGGAAGAGGAATGACAAGGAAACCAATGCCATCATTATCAGTGACATCTGCTGTAGAGTGTATTAGTTTTCAGCCCTTGCATGAATTCAGATATCGAACTTTCTCCTCACATCTAGTTCTGTGTTCTTGAATGCCGACGGCTGCGATGCTAAGTCTGCCTGCCTCTGCGGCCAGATATCCTTGTCTCTTGAGTGAATTTAGCGTACGAGTATTGAAGGAGACCAAAGGAGTGTGTTGTCTCGGGTTAATCAGAGGCGAGTCGGTTTTTTGGTGAATTCAAAACCTTGGATGAATCCAAGGGTTGTCGTTGACCCCTGTAGTATTCATTTTGCCAGGTCCAGAAGAGTTTACCCAGATCCGATGGAGACCTTGCTAAACCGGGCGAATGCTGGTCCCTTACGGTGGTCCAACAATGACCACTAGACGGCACATACACTCGACTTCTACGCAAGGCCTTTGACTTCTTTGATGACCTCCATATATCAAGCATGTCACTATATAGACCTTTATCGCCCATCAATCAGACAATCAAAGACAGCTAAAATTCGCAGACCACTGATTTCCTTGAACAGAACAACCAGTTACAGCGTTTTTTTCCCCCTATAAACATGTGGAATCGCTTAAGTCTGGTTGTGAAGCTCACGTGACGCCTGTCCGTGAACTTATGTGGGATATAACACTCTGTACCGTCTCAATCCTATGTCCCACGCGCAACGTCATCTCGCATAGTCGAGCTGGAGTTGATGTCCAGGAGCGATGTAGCGAAAACCAAGTGGAAGTAAATGTATAACTATCACTTCTAGCTTGAGCTCTGCTATGGTGTGAAGCAGCATTGATAAAGGCATCTCCTTTCGATAAATCATGATATTTGCAATGTAGTGTATCGTGAGCGTGGGTTTGAAGCTTCTGCTTTAAAAATTACTAATAGAAAATCCAAACAACTACTCGCCTACGATCATACAGCGCAATACAAGCAGTATTAGCAGATGCATGTCTATCTTACTGAAAAGATAATATTTAATAATAATGATTCATGGGACAATGGACCTCTTGCTGATACTAATAATATCAAGCTGAAATATACATAATGAATAGAAAAAAAAACGTTTTAGTTTTCCCCATATTTCAAATGTCTCCACAAATGTTCTTCTTGATCATTCAGAAACTGAGCAAAATTCTTAAACATGAGCTTAAATATAAATCTCTTATAGCAATCATAACAGTATTAACATTACAGAAACAATCCAATTTCTCAAAAATAAACCAGCATCACACAATGCGAATACGCAACCCTTCGGAAATAAATGCATGCAAAATCTTTATATATAAAAGTGAAGTTGTGTGTCTGTCTCCCACGATTTAGATTCCTAACTACTCCCACATTTTGCGGTGCAGTTTAACCAAAACCGGGTATCTTATAGTCGTGATTCATATCGAGCCCTTCTGGGTATTATATATATGTATATATATATGTGTGTGTATATATACATGTGTGTGTGTGTGTGTGTGTATATATATATATATATATATATATATATATATATATATATATATATATATATGTATGTATATATAAGTGTGTGTGTGTGTGTGTCTGTGTGTGTGTGTTTGTCCCCCCAACATCGCTTGACAATTGATGCTGGTGTGTTTACGTCCATGTAACTTAGCGGTTCGGCAAAAGAGGCCGATAGAATAAGTACTAGTCTTATAAAGAATAAATCTTGGGGTCGATTTTCTCGACTAAAGGCAATGCTCCAGCATGGCCACAGTCAAAATTACTGAAACAGGAAAAAAGAGTACTGAAATAGGCGTGCGTAGCGGTTGAGGGCAGACGGCTAAGATGATACTTGTATGTTGCAGAAGACCGTTTAAGAGCTTTCTGCATTCAATAAAAACAAGAGGAGCCTCTTCCCCCACTACGTCCTATACCACAGCCCCAACAACAGAAGTGTACTGCTATAACAGCAACAACAGCAGCGACAATAAGAATAATAATAGCAGCAGCACTAATACTAAGAGTTGCAATAGCTGCATCAATATAAAAAATTGCAGCTGCTTCTGCAAAAAACCTACGGTAGCCGTACCAATACTAGCAACGACAGCAAAACTACCAACAGCAACAACGATTGTTACAACAGAACCGAAACCTGCCACATACGAAAAAATACCCCCACCTCCGTTCACAAAATAAACTTTCCGACGCGGCTACTTCACCTTTGCGAAGGCGAGAAACAATCAGGAAAATAAGAAAAAAAAATCCAAATAGAAGAACAATAAATATCTTTATATATAAAAGTGAGGTTGTGTAGTGTCTGTCTCCTACGATTTAGATTCCTAACTACTCCCACATTTTGCGGTGCAGTGTAACCAAAAGCGGGTATCTTATAGTCGTGATTCATATTGAGCCCTTCTGGGTATTAGCGCGCGTCTACGATGAGTCTACGATTAAACAAAAAATTACCATCATTTTTCCCATTTTTAATGCATTTTTTTGCTATTATATAAGGGAAGTAACTCTCTAAAAATGTATTATTAAATCTCAGAACGTAAAAAGCTACAGTAATACCTCCCTTTATGGTTAGCCATATTGAGATGGCTATTATACTTTACATCTCTAAAAATGCTTATATAGTTATTTCCCTTACAAACCCGAGCAACGCCGGGCGATACTGCTAGTTTTTAATAAAAGTAATATTTACACTAAACGAACCACGGTCCGGTAGAACTGCTCAGCTTATGAAAATAAGACATTTGTACTCAGAGCTAGAGCCAGTTTCAGCCGGGTTAATATTGAAAGGGTTAAACAATGATGATAGTGATGATTATGTCCAGATCTCCAATTTTTTTGTGTGTATGTGTGTGTGTGTGGGGGTTTGTGTGTGTGAGTATATACTCACATATTAGCAGATGCACCCAGCGATGCTGCGGTGACGAGCTGGCAGAAACGTTAGCACGCCGGGCGAAATGCGTATCCGTGTTTCGTCTGCCGTTACGTTCTGAGTTCAAATTCCGCCGAGGTCGACTTTGCCTTTCATCCTTTCGGGGTCGATAAATTAAGTACCAGTTACGCACTGGGGTCGATATAATCGACTTAATCCGTTTGTCTGTCCTTGTTTGTTCCCTCTGTGTTTAGCCCTTTGTGGGTACTAAAGAAATAGGTATTTCGTCTGCCGCTACGTTCTAAGTTCAAATTCCGCCGAGGTCGACTTTGCTTTTCATCCTTTCGGGGTCGATTAAAATAAGTACCAGTTACGCACTGGGGTCGATATAATCGACTTAATCCGTTTGTCTGTCCTTGTTTGTTCCCTCTGTGTTTAGCCCCTTGTGGATAGTAAAGAAATAGGTATTTCGTCTGCCGCTACATTCTGAGTTCAAATTCCGCCGAGGTCGACTTTATCTTTCATCCTTTCGGGGTCGATTAAATAAGTACCAGTTACGCACTGGGGTCGATATAATCGACTTAATCCGTTTGTCTGTCCTTGTTTGTCCTCTCTGTGTTTAGCCCCTTGTGGATAGTAAAGAAATAGGTATTTCGTCTGCCGCTACGATCTGAGTTCAAATTCCGCCGAGGTCGACTTTGCCTTTCATCCTTTCGGGGTCGATAAATCAAGTACCAGTTGCGTACTGCGGTCGAACTAATCGACTGGACCCCCGTCCCAAAAATTTCGGGCATTGTGCCTAGAGTAGAAAAGAATATTAAGACTGAATACTCGCTGATAGCGACAAAAGTCGCCTTTGTAACGAATATTGATTAGCATATCCAACCTCAAGTACGTTGTTTAGAACGTTGAAAACTGCGGTGAACGTGCCGAGAAATCATCACACACAGACACACACAGACAAACACACACACACACACGCACACACACACATACATACATACACACACACGCACACACACACATATACATATACATATATTCGACGGGTTTCTTTCTGTTTACATACACAAAATCCACTCAAAAGACCTTGACTGGTACGGGGCTATAGTAGATGATAGTTGACCAAGTTGCCGCGCAGTAGGGCTGAGCCTAAGGTCACACGGTTGATAGTAGTATAGGAGCACTCTGTCGGTTACGACGATGAGGGTCCCAGCTGATACGATCAACGGAACAGCTTGCTCGTGGAATTAACGTGTAAGTGGCTGAGCATTCCACAGACACGTGCACCCTTAACGTAGTTCTCGAGGAGATTCAGCGTGACACAGAGTGTGACAAGGCTGGCCCTTTGAAATACAGGTACAACAGAAACAGGAAGAAAGAGTGAGAGAAAGTTGTGGTGAAAGAGTACAGCAGGGTTCACCACCACCCCCTGCAGGAGCCTCGTGAAACTTTAGGTGTTTTCGCTCAATAAACACTCACAATGCCCGGTCTGGGAATCGAGACCGCGATCCTACGACCGCGAGTCCGCTGCCCTAACCACTGGGCCATTGCGCCTCCACACATGGTTGATAAGCAGGCTCCTAAACACATTGACACGCCTGTACGATTTAAGTAATGGGAAAATCTGCGTTCAATATGATAAAAATAATACTGCAGCAATGAAGTTTTACTGTTGTCTATTTTGATTCAGTTTTCAAATCACCGCCATCAACACCATCCATCTTTGCTCTCACTCTTCTTTCATGTGTGTCTCTCGTTTACCAACTTTCTTTCTTCGTCTCTCTCTCTCTATTCGTCTAATACAGAGAGTGAGACAAAAGAGACAAGAAGATATAAGAAGGGGGAGCGTGAGAGAGAGAAAGAGAAAGAGAGAGAGAAGATAGAAAGATTAGAGAGACTGTAAGAAGAAGAAAAAAAAAAGAGTTGGACGTCGCACAAACGCGTCACCATCATCATTACTATTGCTATTCTTCATCTCTCCTCTCCATCTATATCACTCTCTTTTTATTTGTGTCTATTAGTGTCTATGTTCCTCTATTCTCTTATGCCAAAAATAAAAACGGGTAAGAGTGAACGGAAGGCAGATAGCGAGGCAGTGACAGAGAGAGAAAGCGAGAGAGAGGAAGAAAGAAAGAGAGAGAGAGAGGACGAAAGAGAAAGAGAGAGAAAGACAGATAGAATAAAAGTGGGAAAAGCAATTGGACGTCATACATGTAATACTATCGTCATGATTACTCCTCTCCCCCGGTTTGTGTTTATCGGTTCACGTGTTTCTCACATTCTCTATCACAACGCTATCACCATTCCAGAGAAAGAGAGAGAGAGAGAGAGAGAGAGAGAGAGAGAGAGAGAAACAGAGAAATTGAGAGTTAGAAAGAGAAAGGAGGAGAGAGAGAAAGAAAAACAGAGACATAAAATTTGAAAGAACCGTTCCATCTCAACTGCTGTTTATCAAGAAAGGCGATTATTCGCGTTTCTTGATAAACAGTACAGGATGGTTTGATCGTGATTTGACTGCTACTTGTCAAATTAAAAATTATTCAACTTCCCTGTGAGGTGGCAAATAACAATATATTTGGTTTCTGTTATGTTCATGAAGTTTCTGAATACTAGGCAGGGAAATATAGACAAATCACGTATCTATCTATCTATCTATCTATCTATCTATCTATCTATCTATCTATCTATCTATCTATCTATCTATCTATCTATCTATCTATCTATCTATCTATCTATCTATCTATCTATCTATCTATCTATCTATCTATCTATCTATCTATCTGTCTGTCTATCTGTCTGTTTGACTCAGGTCTAAATATATATGCATTATGTTACGCATGCATGTAAGCACCAATGTGTATATGAGGATAAGGTTGCGTACACATATAGAAGTATATATATATATATTATATATATATATATATATATATATAGGGAGAGTTTACGAAAAAATCAAAAGACGAAGACAGGTGGTGTATATAACAAACAGATGTATTAGTATAACACTCGGGAAGTGAAAAAGTTATTAGCGTTTCGAGCCTACGCTCTTCCACAGAAAGGAACACAGAAAGAAACAAGGAGAGAAAATATCGAATGTGTAGTGGCTAGAGATCTATCATGGCGAATGCCGGACAGAAGGGTCACACAGGAGAGCTAGGGAGAAGGGGGGATAATGTAGTGGTGATCCAAAAACGAAGGTGTGCGTGCGTGTTTATAAGAGACTTTGTATGTGCGTGTTGAAGAGGGCTGGTGATCTTGACGTGTGCGTGTGTGTATGTGTAGGTGTGAAAATGTCGGTCTGGGAAGTGGTCAGTGCTGATGTGTGCGTGGTGGTGTTAGTAGATCTGTTATAATTTAACGTTGTGACAATCTAATTAGAGACAGTGTAAGATAGACGTATACAAAGCGATATAGGATTAGCTCTGTAGAGTAGAAACAGTTACTTTTAAAAGGGAAATAATGAAAAGGTATGTCTGTAGGCTGAGTTTGCCTCTATATGTTACTCAATTTAGCGTTAGTGCAACAAGTTTTAATCATCAGTTCTTGGAACTGAGGGAGATGTAAATTTTTATTTATAGATCGGGTTGTTACTTTTAGCTTTTAGCTTCGGTAGCTCGACCGTAATCAGAAAGTGTAGAGATAAGTTAATATTTTTTTAACCATGAAAATCTGAATTGGTATTGTATTGATTTAGGGTTTGTATATGAGAGGCGGTTGGATGGAACCTACACTCGCCTCCTTATGAGAGCTCAAAATCTCTCGTGGAAGCGTCATCCAACGAAAGTACAAATATATGGGTAACTACCACCTGTATCATCTCTTGTGAAAGGTAGGAGAGTCCAGTTTGCTGGACATTGTTGTAGAGCTGAAAACGAGAGAATTTCTACTCTTCTCCTCTGGAAGCCATCTACTCGCGATACCAGAGGGCGCACACTCTCCTACCTTGATGTAATCTCCAGGGATACAGGCATCCAGCAACAGGACCTCCGTATTGCTATGATGGACCGTGAAGTCTGGCGTAGCATAGTAAATTCCATTGTCTCGACCACGGTCGAACAATGATGATTATGATGATGAGTAAAAGCATATTTGTTTGTATGGAGATGCGTTTAGTCGAAATTTGAGTCAATGAATGACCTTTCAGTAAAGGATTGGCATTCGTTTTAAGTATTTAATTGCTTTAAAGGATTTTATCAATCAACAAACACAAACGTTCCAGAAGTTTATCATTTAAGTATATACTAACATGTTCAGACATGCAACTCTATGCATGAAAAGGCAAACATCAAACAAAACATACACAAAACATACATTGATAAATAGGCTTAGATTGAAGAATATGATTTATAAGCATATGAAAATACAAGGGCTATACTGTTTTTCAATTCTGGAACAGGTATTAACGAAGATTATTGCCTCGTTTATAATAAACTTATCTTTCAGGAGCAGATGCATCGTGGAACAATGTATCTGTTTGGTGATTCGAAATGAGGTGAATGTGCTTGTATACGCACGCACGCACATGCACCACACACACACACACACACACACACACACACACACACACACACCACACACACACACACACACTTACACACACACATACACACAGAGGCACAGACACACACGTACGAACGTACACACATATATACTGGGCCAAAGCCCTAGTAGATTAGGGCAAATGCTCGTGGATAAGCTGCTTCAACCGTTTCTTATTTAACTCAAAAGTCGGCCGCAACACAAGAACTCTGTAAGATCGAATTACCCTTCGTCGAAGCGTGAACACACACACACATACATATACATACACACACACACACATATATATATATACACACAACACACACACACATATATATATACACACACACACACACACATATATATATATATATTATATATATACATATATAAATATACAAGTATATTATCTATATATATAAAACTGTAGTTGTGTGAGTGTCTGTCCCCTTCGATTTAGATTCCTAACTCCTCCCACATTTTGCGGTGCAGTTTAACCAAAACCGGGTATCTTATAGTCGTGATTAATATCGAGCCCGTCTGGCTATTAGCGCGCGTCTACGATGAGTCTACGATTTTAAAAAGAATTTAACATCATTTTTTATTCCATTTTAATGCATAATTTTTCGTGTGTCGATGGCGGCGGAGTTGGCGTCCATGGTCACAGCTGCACCTGTGTTTGCTTCTCCCCCTTCTTCCCTCCCTCGTGAAGCTGTGGGGAAGGGAGTATAAGGAAATCAACGTCGTAAAGCGTTGTCAAGGAGACCAGCATTCTTTTAGAACAACGACTTCATGGCTTGAAGACACCAAAACAGAAATGGCTAAGAAAGCCCGAATTGGCATCTATAAGGGAAGTAACTCTCTAAAAATGCTTATATAGTTATTTCCCTTACAAACCCGAGCAACGCTAGGCGATACTGCTAGTTAATAATAAAATTAATATTATTGGCTATTCACACTGTGAACCGTGCAGGCATATGTATGTATGTATGTATATATATATATATTTATACACACGCACACATACTTATAAGGTGAGCAAAAGTGTACGTACGCACACACACATATATACATATATGTATGTATGTGTGTGCATCAGTATTATACCAAGTTTGACAGTTCTACTCTCAGCTGTTCTGTTCACGACTGTAGAGAAAATTTTGGTCGTGTATCGTAGTTAGAACTGAACATTATGATTACACACTTATCTTCTTTGAAATATATTTCGGGATGATTGGATTAATGGGTTTTAATCTTTTGCTCGGCTGGAATTCCAAAGGTCAGCTTATAGTTTACTAAATGATATTTATAACGTGTTTCATTTACATTTATTCTTTAGTCTATTCTAAAAAAATACACTTATATTCTAATTTTGCTAGGCTAGGTTTATGAAGGTTAGTTTTAAGTCGAAATACAGATGTAGGCATTGTCAATAGTTTAAAATTCACTCTATCGGTCATAAATATTCAAAAGACAATATGCGAAGTGGGAGGGAAATAACTGAAGAAATACAAATATTCATAGTAATACAGAAAGTAAGAGGTAGGAACGGTCTATAATCGTAAGGTAGGTTTATGCTAGAGCTACTGTGTATACGCATATATTCTTGTATTTATTTATATTTTACCATTGATAAACAAAGATTGTCGAAAGTGGTTTGGTATTTGAATAAATCTACGACAAAATTTTAAAACGACTACACGTTTTTAGATACAGGAACATTTTTAAACACCCAAGCAAATTCTTCTATAAATACACACACGTGCATACCTGTCTACATACATATATACGCGCACACACACACACACACACACACACACACACACACACACACACACATTCGCCCCGCTACAATATCTATCGAACAAGGATTGTTACTATTGCGCGAGTGTGAGGAACTGAAATCAGGTTTTCTCTCTCTCTCTCTCTCTCTCTCTCTCTCACTCTCTCTCTATCTCTTTCTCTCTGTCTCTCTCTGTCTCTTTCTTTCTCCCCCCCTCTCTCTCTCTATATATATATATATATATAGAACAGAATGGAATAAGCAGAGCAAGAGCATACACGAAGATGAAAAGTGTCGCTAAGAAAGATTTCCGGACAATGTACATGAGTTAGAATAAGAACATTAATAAATGAGTGAAGAACGAATATATAGAGCGTGTGTTTATTTGCCAAAAAAAAAATGACCATCCCAAGTTACAATGATATCTATTTCAGCATACGACTTCACATCAGGAATCCACAAATTCATAAGCACATATATATTAAATATATATATATATATATATATATATATATATATATATATATATATACAGCTTACAAATTCTATTTGTTTGTGGAGACTTTTTACTAGTAGAGGAAATAGTGACCAATTTTGGCTGTTATTTCTAATATTTTCGGTATGTGGTTTTGAGCAACTTGTTGCATTTAACCCTTAATTATAATATATATATATATATATATATTATATATATATATATATAGAAATATATATATATAAAATGTTAATCATCAAAGAACGTTAACTATTGGATCATCCTCCCAAAAATCTGGTTTTTTCAATTGCATGAAGATAAATTATCTCGATGAACTTGCTGTAAAAGCAGGTAGTAATTCTGCCTTGTACTTATTCTTAGTTCAAGTCTTGAAGAGTGCAGTTCGATTTTTACAGTCATTTTTTCAAAGCTTTTGGAAGTGACAAAGGAGTATATTCGGCATATTTTGATTTATGAGTTCAATAGAAGCAACAAAGCAACGGAAAATGCGAGGGATACTAATACCGTATATGAGGATCGGATAGTAAGCGTAAGCCAGTGTCAACGGTGTTTCTAGAAATTCTGAGCCGGAAACTACAGCCTAGAAGTTGAGCCTCGTCCAGGAAGATCTGCAGAACTCGACGAGGACGTCCTGCAAACCCATGAAATTCCATCGTAATTGTTGAGGAACTAGCAGAGAAGCTTGGATTTGGTCATTCAATCATTCATCGACATCTGCCTGTCATCATCGGAAAATTCAGCAAATTGTGTTCATGGGTTCCTCACAAACTTTTTGAGTCTAATCGCATGCAGAGAAGGAATGTGCGCTCTTCTTTGCAGTCACATCTCACGAATGAACCTTCTTTTTCTTGGGACCGAATAGTGACTGGTGACGAAAAATGGGTTCTCTATAAAAATGTCAAGCGCCGAAGACAATGGGTAGGGAAAGGAGAAACACCGGCACCCCAGGCTAAAGAAGGTCTTCACCCACGTAAGGTGTTGTTATCTGTTTGGTTGGCTATGTAAGACTTCGTCCACTTCGAAATTTTTGACCCAAACCAAACGATAACAAAAGAGATCTACTGTGAGCAACTTGAGCGGCTTAAGTCAGCGCTGGAGGAAAAATGACCATATTTGGTTTCAAGACGAAAGGTGTTCTCCTATCAGGAGACCACATATAGCTCGACCACATATAGCAAGGATGACCTTCCAAAGGCTGGAGCAGTTTGAATGGGAATCTATGCCCAACCACCATATTCGCCACACATTGCCCCATCTGATTATCATTTATTCCGCAGTCTTCAAAACCATTTGAACGGAAAAAATACGAATTCTGTAGACGAGGTGGGAACAGTATTGGAAGAGTATTTTTCGTCACGGACAAGTGTATTTTGGAAGAGGGGCCTTGTAAGACTACCAGATAGATGGAAGAGCATTATAGAAAATCTGAAAAATAAAAGAAATATAAAAAAACGCATTATTTATGGGCTGACTCAATACATTATAGCTTCCACCATGGCTTCAAGAGAGCTGCGGAATCCGGCGTATCTGATCCTCCCTGCAGCCTTAGGAAGATCTTTGAATACCTCCTTCGTTTTGGAGACCAGCTGGGCCTTGGTGTTGCAGGAAGATAAGTTGGTGTCTTTGTCAAATGGGCCTCACACATAGTAATCCATGACTTTATATTTGGGAGATTAGGAGGCCAAAGATTGGGACTAAGGCTAGTGAAGTCTTAGAAATTCTCCCATAACGACTTCTGACTTTTTTTCTAGAAGTATGCCAAGGAGCCGAATCCTCCTGTCCGTATTTTGATACCCGGTGCGAATCCTTATGATACGCGTAAAACTTTTCCCAATATTCCAATGGCTTCCAATTCTCCAAATCAGCTAACTTTTTCTCAAGTAGAACTTTAATCCTTATGCTCTCTAATGCCTTTGATTCTTCACCAATACGTCAAGCTGTTCCTGAAATAAGGAGACATTTAGCCTCCTAACCCTCTCTCTCTCTCTATATATATATATATATATAGATATATATGTGTGTGTACGTGTGTGTACGTGGTGTGTGTACGTGTGTATGTGTGTGTACGTGCGTAAGCATATGTATTATACAAATATCTTTACAGTTTATACAAATATTGTAAGAGACGAGAGAAAAGTTTCGAGTTTTCGTCGTTTAGTGTAGCTAGAACTAAACTACTCCATTGTACTTAAAAACCTCTTCTTCGTTGAAATTTATTTCGGACCGATTAGATTAATGACCTTTGGTCTTTTGATCGGCTGGAAGTCCGAAGGCCAGTTTGTAGTTTACTGAATGATATTTGTAATGCTTTATACCTATGTATTTGGCTTTGTATGCTCTAACTTTCTAGGCTTGGTTTCCAAAGGTTAGTTTTAAGTCAAAATAAAGATGCAGGTATTGTCAATAAGTTAAATTTCAATAAGGTTGTAGGTCGCTCTGATTTGAGCCTATTCTGATCTCAAACATTCGAAAATATTAGAAATACGAAGGAAACAATACAAAAATAATAGTAATATAGAAAATAGGAGAAAGAAAATATCTAAAATCCTAAAATCCTAAATTAGGACTATGCAAATTTATATAAACACACACACACACACAACACACACACACACACACACACACAACACACACACACACACACACACACACACACACACACACACACACACACATACACACACTCTCACACACAGACATGTATATATATACATATATACACGTTCCGTTACAATATCTAAAGAACAAACATTATCAATATTCCACTACTATGAGGTACTGAAGCCGAGTTTCGTAATACCTAGCAGTATTCATAACCCTATATATATTATATATTATATATATATATATATATATATATATATATATATATATATATATATATATATATATATATATATATTATATATATATATATATATGTATGTATATATATAATATATATATATATATATATAATATTAATAAGGGTGAGAGAATTAGATACTAATTTAGTAATTATTCAACACCAAGTGTAATATTGTAATATGTTATAAAATTATAATAATCCAGTTTCTCGTAGCACTAGGCCACTGGGGTTGAATAAATATACTATAAATAGATCTAATTCTCTCACCCTTTTAATTAATTATAATTATATGCATATATTTCTAAATGCGTATTTGTTTTCCGTGAAAGTTTGGCGCGCTGTTGGTTGGGGCATTTGAATTATAACGTCGGATGTAATCAATTGAACCACACGCGTATTATCTTATGGTAAAATCTGGCGTGTGTGATTGAGTGGATTCATCAGATAGTCTTGGCTGACGAGCTACAAATGATTTTTTTGTAAGTAATATTACATTAATTCATTAATAGCGAACAATTGTCCCAAAATAATCTGTATTTTTGTTATTTTACTTGCCCTGTCCGGTGAGCTAACAGTCGTACTGGCTTTCATGGGAAACATGTATTTCGTGGTTGAAACCTTTTGGATTAATGGTGCTAGAGTGAGCAATATATTGACCACTCTCTTATATTTGTTATATATATATATAATATATATATATATGCATACATAGTATATATATACGTATATATATATATATGCGTATACAGGGCGCGAAGGGTATTTGAGGACATTTCGTTTTTAGTTCATTACACCTTCAAATTATTTAATGTATCATCTGTTTTATTTTTTTCTTCCAGATAACCCTTTTAAGATATCATGCTAACTCACGAAATGTAAAGACATGCAGTCATAGTTGCTATTCATACAAACCACAATGATTTAGAAATTAGTGACTTTCTAAATGTTGCAAGGTCATTTGTACACAAAGTTCGGTTGGAACTGGAGACATGTGATGGTAATATTTCCCCTGTATCACAATGCCTAGACACTAAAAAGACACCGGAATTTATACAACATGTTCAAAATATTATCGATGAAAACCCCAAAAGATCAATGAGGTCCATTGCTAAAGAACTTCGGGTGTCAGAGTGGTACATCGTGACATTCGATACAAGCCCTATGTAGTGAGGAAAAGCCAATTCGTGTCTGCAAAAACACAGGAAAACCGTCTCATCGTTTAAAACGGTTACTTAACTACAGACATGCTTTGGTTTTTCTCTGAAGAGAAAAACTTTGACCAGGATCAAAAGTCTAGCACAAGAAATGACAGGTGGTTATATGAATATTCTTCTGAAGAACCCACAGTGATGCACACGAAATATCCAGCAACTGTGGCGGTTTTAGGAGTAGTGAATAGCAAAGGTCATATGATGTCTCTCCACTTTTTTCCACAGGGTCATAGAATTAATGCTGCTGGATACATTGAGGTACTGGAAACTGTTATTAAGCCCTGGATTGATGAAGTATGCAATGGAAGGCCATACATGTTTCAACAAGACTCAGCACCTTCTCACAAAGCTCTAGTCACTCAAGAATGGTTGCCAGACAATCTTTACGATTATGAAACACCCAATATGTGGCCTACAAACTCGCCAGATTTGAACCCCATGAACTACTACAAGTGGAGCGCTGTTGAAAGGGAGACTAACCACTATTCTCATAATACCATAACTTCGCTTAAGGCTACCATTGTCCAGGTGATGTCCGAAACGAATAAGGACCATACAGTGTCAGCATGCCAGCGGTTTCGGTCCCGCATTGAAGCAGTCATCGAAGGTGAAGGCGGTTTCATAGAATAATTTGCTCAAAAAAATCAATATCAATATTAATTGCACAAATGTTTATTCAAATACATATTTATTTCTGATGAAATATAGTTGTTTTATTGTATAACAAAACCTTCCTCAAATGCTCCTCGCACGATGTACACACACGTGCGAACACGCCACCTTTAAGGTGGCATATTTTACATTAGTTTGATATTGTATCATATATTCCTATAGTGTATATGCGTAAGTATGAAAATGGCATGTATGTGGGAAGAATGCTGGCAACACATGCAACATGAATGAAGCTCGAAGATCAATATAGTAGGAGCATTTATAAAAGAATGAAGAATTACATCATAAATACTGCCAATAAATTTTAACACACACACACATACACATACACACACCACACACACACACACACACGGAGGAGAATCGGCTGATAAGTTTATAGGTTGAGCAAGACATTCTCATGAAATGTGACTGAAAGAAGTTTATTTTCAAACATATCCCTCCTTGAGGTCCCCACACTTCTTCCATCGCTATTTGCAGTCCTTTGATCCCATTAGGGAAGAAGCCTTTATCTTGTTGGTAAAAAAAGTTATCAACAGCAGATATGATATCATTATCTCTGCAATACTGGTTCTCAGCCAAGTGGGGTTTTTTTTTTCATGTTGGGGAACAGATTATAGTTAGACGGGACCAAATCAGGAGAATAAAGAGGGTGATCAACCAGTTCAAAGCCACTCTCACGCGCAGCAACTATTGAAACCAAGGACTTGATTGCTGGAGCATTGTCCTAATGAAAGAAGAGCCTTTTCGCCTGTTATCCTGGGTGTTTGCTCTTGATAGCATTTCGCAACTGCCTTAGGAAGTTGGCATAGTACTCTGTATTAATGGGGTGGCCCTTTTCGAGATAAACACAATGCCTTTTGCATTCCAAAAACTGAGCCCATCACCTTATCTGCAAATGATACGACCTTGGTGTTTTGTGGAGCAGGTGGGGTTAGATGTTTCCATTGTATGGATTGTCTCTTTGTCACTGGCTCAGGTTGATGGATCCAACACTTATCCTGGCTTAGAAAACGTTCAAGGAAACTAGTTGGATCTGCCTGAAGCAATGTCAGACTTTCCTGTGTAGTATTCAACCTGGTTCGCTTTTAATCAGGTGTCAAAAGTTGTTGCACCCACCAAACAGAAACCTTCGTCATATCAAGTTCATTGAGAAGAATATTCTCCATACTCCCACGGGATATGATAACAACACTGGCTATTTGATTTATAGTCGAAGTCTGTCATTGTTTTCTTCGATGGTGACAGAAGCAGGAGGCTTAAACCTTGGGTCATCTTCACGACTCCCCCATCTATTAAATTCAGCACTCTACTTTTGCACTGTTGATAAAGCCGGAGTGTCATCTTCTAATGTAGCAACCATGTCAGTATGAATATCACTGGGGTCTAATCTCTTTTCCTGCGGGTACTTGATAAGACGACGATGCCAAATTTTGTCCATTTTCAAGAGATGCGGCAACTAGTTACATTTGAAGTCTTCTTTGAACAGTGAAACGTCAGTTTATTTAGAAATTAATGCAGTACACACATATTTTGTTTATGCAGAACGAATTGTACAAAAACCTTTAACCACTTTTGACGCAACACACCACACACACACACACACACACCACACACACACACACACACACACACACACACAGAGTATGTATATGTATACCGACAGAATAAGTACTAGTCTTACAAAGAATAAGTCCTGGGATCGATTTGTTCGACTAAAGGCGGTGCTCCAGCATGACTGCAATCAAATGACTGAAACAAGTAAAAGAATAAAAGAATATTCTTGGTGTGTATGTGTGTGTGTATGTGTGTGTGTGTGTGTGTGGTGTCATGTGTACGCGCGTGTAGTAGTGTGTGTAGGTGTGTGTTTTATCTCGCATGAACATATCTGAGTTGATTTCTTTATTCGTTTACCCAGCAAACAACATCAAATTGTTCTGTCGAGTTCCTACAACTTAATATTCTACGGTATTGTTTTATTTAGTCTGAGGGAATAACATTTAATTGTATGTATTTGTAAAGATAATATTTTAAACGTCATTTCAAGTCATAATATGAACTACGAAAGTAGTTCATATTTCAGTAATCTTTAGGATTCTAACATGATGTTGGCCAATAACTTCCGTTAATTTGTCATTCGAATGCAATTCCTAATTATTGACATAAATGTTCTCATGT
The DNA here is from genome assembly GCF_006345805.1 of Octopus sinensis. Lineage (NCBI taxonomy): Eukaryota > Metazoa > Mollusca > Cephalopoda > Octopoda > Octopodidae > Octopus > Octopus sinensis. The sequence continues at coordinate 157,958,679 of NC_042999.1, forward strand.
CATCTCAATGATAACTTTGATATATACCATATGCGAAAGTACTGACAGATATAAAACAAATACGCCATCCCATTATTACAAATACGCAGACATTTACAAACATATTATTCAGTAAATGAAGCCGTATTTAGTAAATGCGCCATAAGAAATATTACACGAACGCTTCAGAAAATCATTTGTATTTATCTTTTGCTGTTCATCACCAAACTATTAAAATATTTGTACTAATATTACGAGGGTAAGTTAAAATATGTACAGACGCTTGTTTCTGTAATTTATTGAAAGAAAACTGAGGTTCAACGATTACATCATTTCTCGATATATTCTCCTTGCTTATCGATGCACTTCTTCCAGCTGTCCATAAACTTGCATATTCCATTGGAGACGAATATTTTCGGTTGGTCGCGCAGCCATCTATGCATCCTTTACTGCGCTTCTTGGGCTATAGCGTATCGATGACATTGTAAAAGATACTTGAGCAGTCCAAACAGGTAATAGTCGGGAGAGGCGAGGCGTGGACTGTATGAAGGATGTTCCAGCAATCCGAAACCCAGTTTTTCAGTGGTTTCGATGGTGTGGGCTTTCGTGTCTTGGCGTGCGTTGTTGTGCAATAATACTTGCGTTGGCAACAGACCTCGGCGTTTGGCGCCAATTACTAGTTTCAGTTTGTTGACTGGCATTTCACTAAAACCTTCGCTAGTGACTGTAGAGCTCTTTTCTAGGTAATATTCCAGTGTAGGCCCTTTTGTGTGTGCGTGTCTCTCTCTCTCTCTCTCTCACACACACACACACATACACACATACACACACACACACACACACACACACACACACACACACACACACACACACACACACACACACACAAAACGGTTAGCATCACTTTCTTTGCAAAAGGTTGTGTCTTGAATTTCTTTTTCGTTGGTGATTCCAGGTATTTACACGTCATACTCTGCTTTCTGGATCCTGGCTCAAAGTGATGGACCCAGGTTTCATCCGTGACTATTCTCTTCAAAAATGCTTCGTTGTAGCGTTCGAGTAAGCGTTGATATATCTCCACACTATTGAGCTTATGCGCTTCAGTAAGCTCTCTTGGTACCCATCTCGTACAGACCTTAAGAAAGCTAAGCTTGCCGTGGATGATTTCGTATGCAGAACCATGCCTAATTTGCAGGGAACATGCCACCTCATTACTGGTCACTTGTCATTTTATCAGAACCATCACTCGAGTTAGTTGAATCTTCACGTCAATGGGGGGGGGGCGTCCTGCTCTCTGTTCGTGCTTCATGCTTCTCCTGCCGTTTTTAAACTTCTCGATTCGCTAATACACACTTCTATGTGATAGAACGCTATCTACGTATTGTACTGAAAGTCTGCGATGAGTTCCAGCTTTTGACATACCTTCAGATAAGAGAAATTGAATCCCTGATTTCTGTTTTCCGTGGTGTACACTGCCAGCCGAGTGGTTGGTCATTTTTACTTTGTAATACAAGAAAGAAGTAAAATTCTCGTTGCGAAAACTTTTAGAATGCGAGCGCTGAAAGTAGTGCGGCCAGTCTAAAAAATTATTTTGGCAAAAATACTCTTTTACACTTTTACATGTTTCAGTCATGTAACTGTGGCCACGCAGGAGCACCGCCTTTAGTCGAGCAAATCGACCCCAGGACTTATTCTTTGTAAGCCTAGTACTTATTGTATCGGTTTATTTTGCCGAACCGCCAAGTTACGGGGACATAAACACACCAGCATCAGTTGTCAAGCGATGTTGGGGGGGGGGACAAACACAGACACACAAACATATACACACACATACATATATATATATATACTTATATACGACGGGCTTCTTTCAGTTTCCGTCTACCAAATCCACTCACAAAGCTTTGGTCGGCCCGAGGCTATGGTAGAAGACCCTTACCCAAGGTGCCACGCAGTGTGACTGAACCTGGAACCATGTGGTTGGTAAGCAAGCTACTTACCACAAGCTACTCCTACGCCTATATACTGATAATTTTTGACTTCTTGTATTTTGCTTCAGAGGCACAAGGCTACAAAATTCGAGAGAATGATCTAGGCGCCCCCAGTACTTAACTAGTACTTAGTTGTATTGACCTCGAAATGACGAATGTCAAATTTGACCTTGAGGAAATTTGAACCAAGACCGTGAAAAGCGTAACTGAATGCCATAAAATATTTCATCCAATGTTCTGATGGTTCACTTAAACTACAACCTAAGCGGGTTTCAAATTTTAGCACCAGACCAGAAATTTCGGGGGAGGCGAGTAAGTCGATTATATCAACCCCAATGTCCAACTGATACTTATTTTATCGACCCCAGAAATATGAAGGGCAAAGTCGATCTCAGTGACATTTGAACTTAGAACATAAAATCGGAAGAAATACTGCTAAACATTTTGTCCGGCGTGGTAACAATTCTGCCAGCTAACCGCCTTAGAAGCCAAAATTGATAAAATCAATTATCCAACCAATGTGGTACTCGTACTCATTATCCCCAGAATAAAAATCGCGTACTGTACCCACTAGGATGGCATAGTTATTTGTATTTATATATTGATTTTATAACTCAACACACATTATGACGTAATCAACTATCATTTAATATATGTCCATAGAAACGGTACTTCTCTTGCTGCCAAACAATATCAAGAAATATAAATTTTATAAAATATAGATAATCAATAATATTGTTTCTAATTTGGACCCAGGGCCAGTAACTTTGAGTGGGTGGGGGGTATAATCGATTAAATCGTCCCTAGTACTTTACTGATATTTTATCGACCTCCGGCTGGATGAAAGGCAAAGTTCACTTCGGAAGGATTTGAACTCAGAACAAGGAAGACCGAAACAAATACGGCAACACATTTACTTCGACATTCTAACGTCACTTGTCCGCAAAGCAATATTACTTTGTGTAACTATCAAACTGATTACAATACCTATATATGTAAACAATATTGCACATGACTCAGTATAAGAAGAATCTTTGAGATGACTTGAAGGCAAGGACTCTTTGTAACACGACAATGATTATTTGCTTGTATATGAAATATTGTTTTCAAATTTTGGCACAAGGCAAGCAAGTCCTAGGAGTCGGTAAATCGGTTACATCGATCCCAGTGTTCAACCGGCACTACTTTAATGTAACCCGAAAGGACGAGGGGCACAGTCGACATCAGCGTATCTGAACTCAGTATGTTGTTGTTGGCACTCCGTCGCTTACGACGACGAGGGTTCCAGTTGATCCGATCAACGGAACAGCCTGCTCGTGAAATTAACGTGCAAGTGGCTGAGCATTCCACAGACACGTGTACCCTTACGTAGTTCTTGGGGATATTCAGCGTGACACAGAGTGTGACAAGGCTGGCCCTTTGAATTGACAGGCATAACAGAAACAGGAAGTAAGAATGAGAGAAAGTTGTGGTGAATGAGTACAGCAGGGTTCGTCACCATCTCCTGCCGGAGCCTCGTGGTGCTTTAGGTGTTTTTGCTTAATAAACACTCACAACGTCCGGTCTGGGAATCGAAACCGCGCTCCTATGACCGCAAGTCCGCTGTATTTAAAGATGGACAAAATGCCGCTAAGCATTTTGCTCGGCGTGGTAACTGATCTGCCGGCTTGCTGCTTTTGTTGCATATGAAATATTAAGCCATATGTTGTGATAATTATCGAATACTTTTTTTGTGAAAACAACATTAATGTACGTACATAATAGGATACTGGTTTGTTTATAAAGTCGATTCTTATATAGTTTATTGCAATTTTTATTGTATTGGATTTTGTTATTTTTTTCTAATTATCTCAAGAGCACACACACACACACATAAACAGACACACACAAAGATTATTAAAACAAATTCACTGTTGTGTTATTAAATGTAACAATAAAACTAAAACACAAAAACGCGTGCACACTCGTACATGTAAACATACAAATATAAATATATCTATGTACATTATATATATATATATATATATATATATATATATATATTATATATATATATATGTATGTATGGAAAATTCACGAAAAACACAAAAGACGAAGACAGGTGGTGTAGATAACAAACAGATGTATTAGTATAACACTTGGGAATTGAAAAAAGTCTTTTACGTTTCGACCCTACGCTCTTCCACAGAAAGGAACACAGAAAGAACACAGAAAGAAACAAGGAGAGGAAGAAGGAGAGATACACATACACACACACATATGCACGCACATACACACGTTTGTATGTACGCATGCATGTATGTATGTATGTATGTATGTATGTATGTATGTATGTATGTATGTATGTATGTATGTTTATGGATAATTTCCATTAGATTGTCGTGTGCTTCCTTCAACAAAGAGGGAAATTTCATATAAGATATCTCTTGCGTACAGCAGTCAGTGAATCGGCCTGAAGTTATTGTATCCAAGTTGAAACTATTAGTTCATTTGAATTATTTCCCCTTAGCACATCGTATGATCAATGACGCCAATTATACAGAACAATAAATATTCTTAACTCTACTTACCCACCTTCCCTAACATTACTGGCCTTGTGCCAAAATTTGAAACAATTAATTTCGATATTCTGATGCGTACGACAGACAACTCCAAACATTAGAAAACTAAAAGGTTGAGTCTGACGTAAAGATAAGAAGAATGCACTCTTTACTCGTTAGACACCATCTCTGTAAGATAAGGGCAAAAGATAGTATATATATACATGCTCACTCTTACAATGGTCCTATTATATTTACAATACCGAGGCTATCACTCTACTGTATAAGCTCACCAACCACAGGGAAAATGACTCTAGGCTCTCAGTTGATATGCTAGTTATAGCAGCTAAGTTTCATAAATTAAGCCCTACTGCTTAATGGGAAAGACTCATTAGATGATGTACCCCAAAGTATGGCTGTGTGATTAAGAGGTACGCTTCATCTTTTGTTTTCTGTCAATTCGAGCTATATATATATATATATATATACATATATATATATATGCGTTTTTGCATTTGTCCCCTATATCTTGTCAGCCACAAAGGGTTTGTTTATGTCGCCGTAGCTTAGTGGATCGCTTAAAGGACCAGTTAGAAAATGTGCCAACTTTAAAATAAGTACTGGGGTCGATTTTTTCACTGAACCCTTCACTAAATTCTAGAGTGGCAACAGTCTAATGACAGAAATAAGTAAAAGAATAAGAGAATATAGATCTAGATATAGAATATAAACGTGATGGCCACGGTGAAATGTCTACTCATTATTGCATACTTTGCATTAAATAACTGGCATACCGTCGGTTACAACGACGAGGTTTCCAGTTGATCGACCAAGGGAAGAGCCTGCTCATGAAATTAACGTGCAAGTGGCTGAGTACTCCACAGACATATGTACCCTTAAAGTAGTTCTCAGTGTGAGTCAATGTGACACAACGTGTGACAAGGCTGGCCGTTTGAAATACAAGTACTACTCATTCTTGTTAGCTGAGCGGACTGGAGCAACATGAAATAAAGTGTCTTGCTCAAGGACACAACGTGTCGCTGGGAATTGAAATCACGACCTTACAATCGTAAGCTGAATGCTCCTAGGTGAAAAGCCACGTGACTTCGCGGATTAAATAACTACAATAATCATATTTAAGTTACTTAAATTCATCATACACTTGTAATAGATTTCATTTACTAAACCAACTTTCTCATTCTGGTTTAAGACACAAGTTTAGAGGGGCTAACAAACGAACCTCCCTAGATGATCGATTGATCTGGTAGAAGTAGGAGCCGGATCTCCCAAAAAATCCGCCTTGCAGTTTTGGAAAAAATATCTCATTGGATAATTTAGCCTTGGATACCCAACACAATGGAAGAAGCAGGACCTTTATTACTGAAATGCCCATTATTATAGGTTTTTCGAACAAGGCTGCATCTCAGCTTACAGAAAACAGTAAAGAAGGTAGCGAGGGAGAAGAACACGGGAAAGAGAAAATAGGAAGAGGAGAAGGAAGACATGACAAAGAAACATGAATGTGCTTAACGTATCAATTTTGTACTGAGTTCGAGAAAACACCTACTTTGGAGGTAGATTATTTCTGCTAGAAATGAAATAAATTACTATCGCGTCTGCCTTTTACTATAACATTAATGTTTTTATGTAAGACTACAATTTACATTTGAAAGTGGGAAGTAAACTCTCTTAGTCGAATGTAAGACATCTGGTTTAAAATATGAATATATCTTTACTGTCGTAAAATGTTCATCAAACCAAACAATATGGAATTTCATACAGACCTGCGAAATGTTTCTAATAATTGTTTTTTTTTTCTTCTTTTTCTTTTATGATTTATTTCCTTCGCAAAAATTAAATTGCCAATTATATCGCTTGCTTATTTCGTCTGTCTTTACGTTTAGAGTCCAAATTCTGCCGAAGTCGACTTTGCCTTTCACCCTTTCGGGGTCGATAAATTAAGTACCAGTTGCTTACTGGAGTTGATCTAATCGACTCGTCCCCTCCCCCAAAACTTCGGGCCTTGTGCCTAGAGGAGAAAAGAATTATATCTTTGTAACTACCTGTTTTTTTTCTCTTTGAAACCAGTACTTTAGCTCAAACAATATTCCTATTTCTTTACTGCCCACAAGGGGCTAAACACAGAGAGGACAAACGAGGACAGACAGAGCTCAAACAATATTCCTATTTTAGCTTCAACTATTTCCCTGTTCCTTCAAAATTGTTATAACAGATTTTTGTTTATGCTATCGCAATGAGATGAGGGTAATAATTGTCTCTAACACACTGACAAGCAAAACTATGCGGGGTGGGATGAGGACAAAGGTTTAAGAGCGCTCAAACTGACCCCAGTATTTCTCCAGAGTGAAAAGTAAAATTGATCACTGTGGGATTTGAACTCAAAATGTAAAGAACGGGAATAAATGAAATTAATAATAATATTGGTTTCAAATTTTGGCACAAGGTCAGCGGACTTTTAAGGCCGGTTTGAATCGATTACATCATGTGGAAGCACTCCGTCGGTTACGACGACGAGGGCTCCGGTTGATCCGAATCAACGGAACAGCCTGCTCGTGAAATTAACGTGTAAGTGGCTGAGCACTCCACAGACACGTGCACCCTTACGTAGTTCTCGGGGATATTCAGCGTGACACAGAGAGTGACAAGGCCGGCCCTTTGAAGTACAAGTACAACAGAAACAGGAAGTAAGAGTCAGAGAAAGTTGTGGTGAAAGAGTACAGCAGGGATCACCACCATTCCCTGCCGGAGCCTCGTGGAGCTTTTAGGTGTTTTCGCTCAATAAACACTCACAACGCCCGGTCTGGGAATCGAAACCGCGATCCTATGACCGCGAGTCCGCTGCCCTAACCACTGGGCCATTGCGCCTCCCGCCGATTACATCAACTCCAGTGCTCGACAGGTACTTGGTTTATCGACCCCGAAAGATGAAAGGCAAAAAATCGATCTTGGTGGGATTTGAACTCAGAACGTAAATGCTATTAAGATATGATGCTAAGTATTTTGTTCGAAGCGCTAAGGATTCTACCACCACGTTACCTTCAAAATTAATAATGATTTCAAATTTAGACACAAGGCCTGTAAGTTTAGGGGAGGGGGAGAGTCAATTACATCGACTCTAGTGTTCATCTGGCACTTGTTTTATCGACCTCTGAACAGATGAAAGGATTGGGAAATATACACCGCCGGAAGTTGTTGTTGACAAACAACGGCAGTAATTTTATTCAGCTGAATACACGTCATTGATTGGTTGAAATTATCGAAATACAACAAATTTAGCACGAAATAACTTCGTAACTGGTACTTATTTAATCGACCCCGAAAGAATGAAAGGCAAAGTCGACCTCGGTGGAATTTGAACTCAGAACGTAGCGACTGGTGAAATATCTATTTCTTTACTACCCACAGGGGGCTAAACACAGAGAGAAAAAACAAGGACAGACAAACGGATTAAGTCGATTATATCGACCCCAGTGCGTAACTGGTACTTATTTAATCGAACCCGAAAGGATGAAAGGCAAAGTCGATCTCGGCAGAATTTGAACTCAGGACGTAGCGGCAGACGAAATACCTATTTCTTTACGACCCAAAAGGGGCTAAACAAAGAGAGGATAAACAAGGAAAGACAAATGGATTAAGTTGATTACATCGACCCCAGTGCGTAACTGGTACTTATTTAATCGACCCCGAAAGGATGAAAGGCAAATTCGACCACGGCGGAATTTGAACTCAGAATGTAACGGCAGACGAAATACGGCTACGCATTTCGCCCGGCGTGCACCGATTCTGTCAGCTCGTCGCCTTATACCGACTCTAGGAATAATATTTATTTCTATTTTCGGAGATTTTATCAGCAGTTTATCTGAAAGGTGGAATTTATACAATATCCATATGACAACTAGAAGAATATATGAGCTTTTGGCATCAACATTTACACTGATATCATCAACACAATTTTGGCAAACACTTCATGACTAGCCATCAACTATAACTGTAATTTATTCGTTACTTACCAGAAATATTACACAATCTATCTATCTATCTATCTATCTATCTATCTATCTATCTATCTATCTATCTATCTATCTATCTATCTATCTATCTATCTATCTATCTATATATCTATCTATATATCTATCTATCTATCTATTTAGGTGTGTTTTCTTTAAATATTTATATCTCTTGAAATTGTAGCTGGCCAGCTATACTTTCAAGAGATACAAATAATTTAAAGAAAACACGATATATATATATATAGGAGATACTACTATATATACATACATATATATATATATATGTCGTCTCTGTGGTGTTTCATGTTCTTGTCCATGTCTGTATTTAATTTTACTGTTTACCTATATAATCGGCGGCTACGTATCCACAATTGTCCTTATACGATAAGTATATTTTTTTTCTCAAGCTTTGATACGACTCTTAATCTGTCTCTTTTTCTCTCTCTCTCCCTCCTCCCTTATTCCACTCCCGTTCTTTCCCTCTCCATCCGTCCCCCCCCCTTTCTACGTTTCTCTATCTCTCTCACCTCCAGCCCCCTCGATCTGTCTCTTTCTTCTCCTCCCTCGTCCACCTTCTCTCCCTTTTCATCTGTCCCTTTCTCCTGTCTTTTGTTCTCACGTGACAGCTAGCCGCTGTTGAGCGCTCTTTTCGTTTTCAGCAGCCTCAGAAGCAACACAGATTTGTTCGTCTCCCCGTGGCCTTTAGCACAACTTCACAAGCCAGCCCCTACTCAAATCGTCCTGTCGAAAGACCCTTGTCCTACGTCCTGGTTTTGTTTTGTTGTTTATTATTTTTATTTTTACCGTTATTGTTTGCACGTTTTTGTATTCTTATTGGTGTCACGTATTCTGTATTTTTGTTTGTGTACTTCGATCGTTTTCCGTCCTTCGTTGTATACATTCGAAGCTTGGGCTGGCCATATCGGAGCAATCTCAAGATTAATCAGCCGAAATTGCTAAGATGATCTGGTTCTTGACTGATGACTGAGGGCTTCGAATGTCCCGTCCTGTGGTTCTTGTGTCGTCTCTGTGGTGTTTCATGTTCTTGTCCATGTCTGTATTTAATTTTACTGTTTACCTATATAATCGGCGGCTACGTATCCACAATTGTCCTTATACGATAAGTATATTTTTTTTCTCAAGCTTTGATACGACTCTTAATCTGTCTCTTTTTCTCTCTCTCTCCCTCCTCCCTTATTCCACTCCCGTTCTTTCCCTCTCCATCCGCCCCCCCCCCCCCCTTTCTACGTTTCTCTATCTCTCTCACCTCCAGCCCCCTCGATCTGTCTCTTTCTTCTCCTCCCTCGTCCACCTTCTCTCCCTTTTCATCTGTCCCTTTCTCCTGTCTTTTGTTCTCACGTGACAGCTAGCCGCTGTTGAGCGCTCTTTTCGTTTTCAGCAGCCTCAGAAGCAACACAGATTTGTTCGTCTCCCCGTGGCCTTTAGGCACAACTTCACAAGCCAGCCCCTACTCAAATCGTCCTGTCGAAAGACCCTTGTCCTACGTCCTGGTTTTGTTTTGTTGTTTATTATTTTTTATTTTTACCGTTATTGTTTGCACGTTTTTGTATTCTTATTGGTGTCACGTATTCTGTATTTTTGTTTGTGTACTTCGATCGTTTTCCGTCCTTTCGTTGTATACATTCGAAGCTTTGGGCTGGCCATATCGGAGCAATCTCAAGATTAATCAGCCGAAATTGCTAAGATGATCTGGTTCTTGACTGATGACTGAGGGCTTCGAATGTCCCGTCCTGTGGTTCTTGTGTCGTCTCTGTGGTGTTTCATGTTCTTGTCCATGTCTGTATTTAATTTTACTGTTTACCTATATAATCGGCGGCTACGTATCCACAATTGTCCATGTCCTTATACGATAAGTATATTTTTTTCTCAGCTTGATACGACTCTTAATCTGTCTCTTTTTCTCTCTCTCTCTCCCTCCTCCCTTATTCCACTTCCGTTCTTTCCCTCTCCATCCGCCCCCCCCCCCCCTTTCTACGTTTCTCTATCTCTCTCACCTCCAGCCCCCTCGATCTGTCTCTTTCTTCTCCTCCCTCGTCCACCTTCTCTCCCTTTTCATCTGTCCCTTTCTCCTGTCTTTTGTTCTCACGTGACAGCTAGCCGCTGTTGAGCGCTCTTTTCGTTTTCAGCAGCCTCAGAAGCAACACAGATTTGTTCGTCTCCCCGTGGCCTTTAGGCACAACTTCACAAGCCAGCCCCTACTCAAATCGTCCTGTCGAAAGACCCTTGTCCTACGTCCTGGTTTTGTTTTGTTGTTATTATTTTTATTTTTACCGTTATTGTTTGCACGTTTTTGTATTCTTATTGGTGTCACGTATTCTGTATTTTTGTTTGTGTACTTCGATCGTTTTCCGTCCTTCGTTGTATACATTCGAAGCTTGGGCTGGCCATATCGGAGCAATCTCAAGATTAATCAGCCGAAATTGCTAAGATGATCTGGTTCTTGACTGATGACTGAGGGCTTCGAATGTCCCGTCCTGTGGTTCTTGTGTCGTCTCTGTGGTGTTTCATGTTCTTGTCCATGTCTGTATTTAATTTTACTGTTTACCTATTATATATATATATATATATATATATATATATAATATATATATATATATATACAATGCATACATACATACATACATACATACATACATACATACATACTACTACATACATACATACATACATATATCGTGTTTTGTAATAGTATTTTTAACTCTTGAAATTATAGTTGGCGAAATTGATTATACGTACGTTTGCCTATCCAATGTCCAGGAAGTTTACTCTCCTTTGTGTGTATCAACTACAGTAAGTCGTTGTGGTATCATATACATGATAAGCGCTTCGTTTGCGTGTTGTTCAGAATGCAAATAATACATTGCGTATAGTATGTTTATGCATGCCATGCATAAATACGAACTTTTCACGTAGTACCAATATCATGCTATAACTAGTTTAATATAGTTACTTTAATAGTTTGATATCTCTCACTCGCAACATTTTCGCATCTCAGTAAAAAGAAGCCAAAAAGCACTGGGTTTCTTATGCAATTTAAGTGCACTGAGGAAGGTTCTTGAGTAAATATGCGGATGATATTGGAAATAATACTGCGTAAGCAACTCCGAAAGGCCACAGGTCACCGTCGTGACAGTAACGATAAAAGGAGATACCACTAGTTTCAAACTCAATAATAATTAAAATAATAATGGTTTCGAATTTTGGTACAAGGCCAGCAATTTTAGGGGATAGAAAAAAAATCGATTACATCGACCCCAAAGTTTCACTGATAGTTATTTCACCGACCCCGAAAGGATGAAAGGCAAAGTCAACTTCAGTGGAATCTCAACTCAGAGCGTAAAGCCGGAAAAAATGCCATTAAGAAATTTGTACGGCGTGCTAACGATTCTGCCAGCTCGCCGCCTTAATAACCATGATAATAATAATAATAATAATAATAATAATAATAATATAATAATAATAATAATAATAATAATAATAATAATAATAATAATTAACTGGTACATCACACGTATTGAGAAGAGCATTGTCGATGTGAGAACTGTTGCTGCTCATGTATTTTAATTTAATTAAAAAAAAAAAAAAAAAATGAACGAACTATCGAGTTTGGTTTAATGGCCTACCAAGGTATACTATGAGTTTCTTTGCCCTAGGAGTCGGGAAGACGCTCGGCAAGAAATGAAAGCAAATTTGAAAGAAGAAAAAAAGTAATAAAAATAATAATAATAATAATAATAATAATGATGATGATGATGGTGATGATGTTGATGATGTTGATGATGATGATGATCATGATGATGATGATGGTTTCAAATTTTGGCACAAGGTCAGCAATTTTGCGGGAGGGGATGAGTTGAATACATCAGCCCCAGTACTCAACTTATTTTATCGATCCAGAAAGGATGAAAGGCAAAGTCGACCTTGGCGGAGTTTGAACTCAGTATGTAAAGACGGAAGAAATGCCGCTAAGCATTTTGCCCACCGTCTTAACGAAACTAACCTCCGTGTTTGTAAATAGTGTTCAAGTACCTCGTGGCATTTGAACTCATAACATAAAGAGTCTGAAGAAAGGCTGCTGAGCATGTTGTTTGATGTGCTATCAATTGAGCAGTTTCTACTTATTTCACATTGATGCTGTAAATATTTTCAATATTTCCTTTGTCAAATATTGAGGGAAAAGGACTTGATACCGTATGTTGTATTTTGTGCACAAAAGGATTAATTTGATTTATACCAAATGATTTAGGAAAATAAATGGGTTATTTCCCTTGGCTGTTAAAATCTGGATGAATGGGTTATTACCCTTGGCTGATAAAATGAAATATATTAGATATATATATAAGGATCCCTGCCAGGGGCCCTATTATCGGTTTTTTTTCAAATATCTGAGTATGCCATGAGGTTTCCAGACATGTATGCTACGACATGCTAATTACTAGTTCACTGCATTTACAATGGCGAGAAGGTGGAAGGAAACGTCTTTTGGTAACTCGCGTAGAACAAAAATCACCGGTTTGCTTGCCAGTGGCTTCATAGTTTGCTAATTCTTTCTCATTGTTTGTCTGTCTGTTTGTCCTGCACACACATCATCATCATCATCATCATTGTTCGACCGTGGTCGAGACAATGGAATTTACCATGCTACGCCAGACTTCACGGTTCATCATGGCATTACGGAGGTCCTGTTGCTGGATGCCTGTATCCCCGGAGATTACATCAGGGTAGGAGAGTGTGCGCCCTCTGGTATTGCGAGTAGATGGCTTCCAGAGGAGAAGAGTAGAAATTACCTCTTTTTCAGCTCTACAACAATGTCCAGCAAACTGGACTCTCTTACCTTTCACACACGCGCGCGCTTATGAATACATTTACACACAAATACAAATATACTTTAAGTATCGTACATCATATAAGCCAGCTGAAAAACTTCAGTTAACTAACATCGTTCTGACAATTAGATAACGAAATCTCACACCAAGTTTTAGTTAACCAAAATTTTTGGAAAAAAAAGATGATATAGTTTGTCAGGTAGACAATTAGGAGTGTACCTTATCGTTAAAGACACTACATGTGACCAATGTTACGTCTTATCGGTAAACCACATTCATAGCTGGCCTTAGAAATTTATCAATTACTAGCAGTATCGCCCGGCGCTGCTCGTGTTTGTAAGGGAAATAACTATATAAGCATTTTAGAGAGTTATAGCCAAAAAATAGCAAAAAATGCATTAAAAATGGAAACAAAATTATAGTAAATTTTCTTTTAAATCGTTGACTCATCGTAGACATTTTTAGAGAGTTACTTCCCTTATATAATAGCGAAGAAAATGCATTAAAATGGAAAAAAATGATGGTAAATTTTTTTAAATCGTAGACTCATCGTAGACGCGCGCTAATTCCCAGAAGGGCTCGATATAAGTCACGACTATAAGATACCCGGTTTTGGTTAAACTGCACCGCAAAATGTGGGAGTAGTTAGGAATCTAAATCGTAGGAGACAGACAACACACAACTTCACTTTTATATATAAAGATGTATAAGAATAAAGGGAATGGAATAACACTGATTATGTGTGTTAATACTGGTTCCAAATTTTGGCACAACGTCAGCAATTTTAAGGTAGTGGTGGTGCATTTTGGAGGAGTAAGTGGATTATATCGACTTCAGTGTGCAGCTGGTACTTATTTTATCGACCCTGAGGGGATGAAAAGCAAAGTCGACTTCGGTGGAATTTGAACACTGAACGTAATGACGGACGAAATGCTGCTAAGCATTTTGTCTGGCGTGCTAACGATTCTGTCAGCCCCCCCCCCTTAACAAATTTGGCCGTCTTCCTAAGTGTACATTACTGATGAGATCCATTAATTTTCCATTTTGAGATGTATAATACACACTTGGCTAAGTTTTCATTATCTACTAAAAAATTGCATTCGCTATTTAAAGACTTGCTAAATTACATATAAGAAAATTTTACAGGGTGTATTTTCCCATCTAATTGCAAAGATAATGTCAAGTAAATGAATTTATTGTGCGTGTACGTTTGTCTACGTATATATGGTTGTGCATGTATGTGTGTGTATGTATGTATGTATGTATGTAGGTATGTACGTATGTATGTATGTATGTATGTATGTAATTGTGTATATCTACTAAATATGTGGGATATTCTGTCAGTGCGTGTGCTTGTAGAGTTGTTAGCTAACTCCTCCTACATTGTTTTATCGATTTTGATGAAACTTGAAACGTGAGTAGAACTCATGTCTGGAAACCTCATGGCATACTCAGATATTTGAAAAAAATCGATAATAGGGCCCCTGGCAGGGATCCTTATATATATATCTAATATATTTCATTTTATCAGCCAAGGGAAATAACCCTTTCATCCAGATTTTAACAGCCAAGGGAAATAACCCATTTATTTTCCTAAATCATTTGGTATAAATCAAATTGAATATGCTTATTTCTTAGTATTTGAACTGCTAGAGTTATTTTCGCAATTTATCCAGTACAACCCTTAAACAATAAATAGTATTTTCCTAAACAATAGATCCACTTATTTTGGTTAGTGACTTATTCACGAATATACCAATACTAGCGCCGTTCAGAATAGTATTCTCTGGGAACGCACAAAAGCCCTTTTCAGAGTTATTTACTTTGAATTGTTATTATTTCATATCTGATTATCCTGTTATTACGTAACATGCTTCACGATTTTAGTATACATACCTCATTAGTATTTCCTGCTAAGTTCTATATACTCTGGGAACGCATTAAAACCATTTTCGGGGCTACTTAATTTGAATTCTTACTATTGGGTAACTAATTTCATGTTATTACATAACTGACTTCACAATTTGGGTATTGATAACTTATTGGGAATTCCTAAAAGCAAGATCCTGTCTAAGACAGTTCGGTATTCTCTGTAAATGTACAAAAACCGTTTTAAGGGCGACATACTTTGTATCAGATGAAAGGATGAGCCTATATGAGGAGAAGACTATGCATGGATATGTTAGTAGAAAGCTCCGTGATGATAGTGACATCGATCATCAAAGCAGTTTATCATGAACCAATAGCCGGATTACTACCCCGCTTTGAAGAGTAAGCGTTTGCAATCTAGGAACATGAAATATCAACCAAGTACCTGATGCACAAAACGGATAGAGATGCAGGAAAAGCCGTAAAATGTGATAATCAATGCAGACTAAGTGGACTTCACACTGAAGGTATCATCCACATCATAAGCAGTTGTCCGAAAATGTCACCACGGTATTATCTACCGAGGAGACATGACGTTGTAGCTAGGACTCTATAAGGAAATCCGTAAGGATAATCCCAAGGACAAAGAAATAAGAACCTACAATATGGTCGAAGCCATAGCCACTCATAATACAAAGGAATACTGGTGAGATGTACTAGTGAAGACCTCAATAAAATGTAAGCACAGCGTACTGATATAATGATTTGGGATGGAGAAGAGAAACTGTGCGCAGTTGTGGAAATTAGCTGCCCAGCGGATGTTAATATAAAGTGAAAAAGAGAACATCTATGCTGAATTATTCAGAAATCTATAGTTACTCTATCGACATTACAAGCTCAGGTTATACCTGTAATTATTGAGGCCCTGGAATATGTAACTCACCGCCTATAAATACCAATATTGAGAAATTACGCTTCACAAATCAAAAATGGAGAAAGTTAATTCGAAGACTACAGATCCAATCCATCACTTGAACTGTAAAAATCTGCAAAACTTTCCAGAAGTTTATCATTTAAATATATATGAGCATGTCTAGATATGCAACTATATGCATGAGAATACATACATGAAAAATAATACATACATACATACATACATACATGCATACATGCATGCATACATACATATACACACACACATACATACATACATACACCCAAACAAAAATACCCTACTGATGATGTTGAAATTCCAATGAAGGAGCCTTGGATCTAAGTTAGAAACCGGTTCTTTCTCTGTTGGCAAGAAAACTTTAAATAATGACATATATATATATATATATTCGTAAGAGTTAGAAGTTGGGAAGCCAACCAACAAAACGATAGTACCCATCCAATATACTTCTGGCAGTGTGCCCAATTATTGATATCCAACTGCTGGTTATGGGGTGGCAATTTTGCAATCGAGTGTCATATATGGGCGGAGGTAAAAAGTGGTTTACTCTTAATTTATACGGCCAAAATGAAATGGAGGGGATACAAAAACGACATACATCAGCCGGTAGACATTCTATTATGTCTATTTATTCCAAAACAAAAGGGAGTATTATAAGAATACACACACACACACACCACACACACACACACACACACACACACACACACACACACGCACGCACACGCACACACACACACACACACACACACATATATATATATAAATATTTATATGTGTTTGTGAGAGATTGTGTGTGCGTGTATCTGTAGCTATATCTACGACCATAGGGAGCTTGTCTCTTTTTTTTCAACTCATTATGGTAGTGCTTTTGTTGGCTATTGAGTTGTTTTGACTCTTATCTCTAGCAATACTATTGCTGATTACTACCCATGTTCAATTTAGTGACGTATATCTTTCTGCCTTTTGGTTGTAAATTGCGAATTGGCTACCCTTGCTATTTATTTGTACACAAATATACACACGCACTCGCGCGTGCACACACAACACACTCATACACACATTTCTGTATACATACACATCTATACATACATACATACATACATACATACATACACACATACCTACATACATACATACATAATTCACCCGATGAAACCCCCACACCCAGCTGTTGCTGAAAAATATTTAGCTATGAGATGATATCAAAATGCTGCCGGTCTTCAGACGGTGCGACGCGGGGGTTTCTACTTTTAATGCTAGGTAGCTTTTGTTGTAACTTGATAAATTAAACAAATTGCTTACCGAAGTATTGCAAAACTTTTGACTTAATGTAATATGTATATTAGGAGTGGCTGTGTGGTAAGTAGCTTGCTAACCAACCACATGGTTCCGGGTTCAGTCCCACTGCGTGGCATCTTGGGCAAGTGTCTCCTGCTATAGCCCCGGGCCGACCAATGCCTCGTGTGTGGATTTGGTAGACGGAAACTGAAAGAAGCCCGTCGTATATATGTATATATATATGTGTATGTGTGTGTGTTTGTGTGTCTGTGTTTGTTCCCCAAGCATTGCTTGACAACCGATGCTGGTGTGTTTACGTCCCCGTTACTTAGCGGTTCGGCAAAAAGAGACCGATAGAATAAGTACTGGGCTTACAAAGAGAATAAGTCCCGGGGTCGAGTTGCTCGACTAAAGGTGGTGCTCCAGCATGGCCGCAGTCAAATGACTGAAACAAGTAAATGAGAAATGAGTATATATTATATACATTTACGCTTACATTTCGTATAATATATTAAAACATCGTATCAGGCAACATAACTTCCATAATCTCATGTCAGCTCTATGTTATTTCCTAGTTATGTAACCTTTTGCTGATACGTTTGAATGATAAACGAATATTTCCAATGTTTGGAAATTAATTCTTTGTATGTATAATGGGAATCGGAGCAATAATAATTTGATTAAATATTAGTCTGTTGTAGTTATTTATTTATAGGCCAACCTTGCAGACCCATAACCAAAGGCCTTCCTCACTCTCTGTTATTTCAAAAGGTGATTCTCAGAGGGAGAAAATGTGTTCGAGAGTGTGTATACAAACGTGGATATACATATATGTGCGCATGCATGTCGCCTTCGCTCTCTCTCTCTCTCTCTCTCTCTCTCTCTCTCTCTCTCTCTCTCTCTATATATATATATATATATATATATATATATATATATATATATATATATATTGGCCTGCTCGCTTAGCCAGCGGGGTGGCGTCATTTGAAGGCTAAAACAATGCGAAGCGCATTGTGACCAGCGATGTGCAGCAACATCTGATACCCTGGTCGGTCACGGTTATATATATATATTTACTGCATTATATATGTGTGTATATATATATATATATTACATATATGTATGTATTACGTGTACATTTATATGCATATAGTGAAACATCTGAGTATAAATGCATAGCAAAATTATGGAACACATTGCCGAAAGGAGGAGGCTGATCCCGTTATTGGAAGAAAATATTTTGCTCACAAATACACAACATGGCTTCCGTCCAGGGAAGAGCCGCCTCACACACCTATTACAGGATTATGACTGGGCATTGAAACAACAACTCAGCCACTCAACTGTGGACGCAACATATCTCAACTTTGCCAAGGCTTTTGACAAAGGTGGCCATGGGATGATCTTGATATCGCTGGAAAACCAGGAAAGTGGCTGCATGACTTCGTAAAAAGCAGAAGTCAGATAATTGCAGCGAATAATGCTATCTCAGGGGAGGCATCAATTCTAAGCGGAGCCCTTCAAGGAAATGTACTGGGACCACTAATGTTCGTGGTGACTCTCTCAGAGATACCCTCGACCATAAAGTCAATCACTCTTACCAGCTATGCTGATGACACAAAAGTATTAAAGGCGGTCAAGGATCGTGATGCCATACTAAAACTGCAAAAAGACCCAAATGCAATATAAAAATGGGTTGATGAAAATAACATGCACTTCAATGCTGAGCAGTTTCAAGCTTTGTACCATTGGTTCACAGACTACATAGGAACAATGAGTAGTGCAATCCCAGAGTCAGAGTTGGTGCGTGATCTAGGAATTCATATGAGTAATGCTGCAACATTCAATGTGTATATTACCAAGATGGTAATATACTGTGTAGGCGAGTGATTGGATGGATTCTAAGATCATTCGGAACCAGGAAAAAGGATATACCATGCTACATCTATGGAAAACTTTCATTTTCGGTCGTCTGGATTACTGTTCCCAACTGTGGTCACCGCAGAGCGTAAAACTGGTGATGGAACTTGAGACAATCCAGCGCCACTACACACAGAAGACTGGCTTGGTGTAAGAGATGAGCGATTGAGAAAGGCTGAAGGAACTAAAAGTTTAGCTCCTAACTTTGGAGCCATACCAAAGATTCCAAAGATTCCGCCTTCTCCATACCAAAGAGTGAAAAAACTACAGAAGGCTTAACTGTTAAAAAATATATATATCTGCGTCAATATGTCTGAAGAATATTAGAAAATTAAAAAAAAAATTGTTTTTCTCTTATAATGACATAATTTAAAAGAAAGACCGGTTTCGCGTGTAGCTTTTCAAATTTCTTGCGACGTTATGTTTATGTTGAATAGAGTTTTCGTTATGTTTATGTTCAGGAGAGTTCAAAATAAGGGAAGGTAGTGAGTGATTTCTTCCGGTGTATGGGAGATAATTGCTTAAAAATTTTTTCCTTTCCCTTGGTGTAAATTTCTCTGTATCAGTATGTTCGGATGGTTGAGTCTGGGCTTGTACTTTTCAATGAAGAATGTTTCCTTGTTTAGTCTAATTTGTGTTGATGATCCGAAAGCACATTGGTAAAATGGAAAATTAAAAATTGTGGTAGTATTTGCTTTGCGCATTTCTCAATGTGTTCACTAAAAGGTATCATTCTATATTCTGGGAATGCAATTTGTTGTCGATGCAGTGTGCATCTACGTCTGAGTGATAGTCCCGTGGAACCCACGTAGTCTTGGTGGCAGCCCGAGCATTTTATGACATAAATTATGTTTTCAGAGGCACAAGTAAAGTTAGATTTGATCTTGAATTTCTGTCCCTCTTCAAAGAGGAATTCTGATCCTTCTAGCAGGTTAGGGCATGTTGCACAGTTCGATCTACCACATTTTTTAACTTTTGCATCCGTAATTACAGAAGACAATTTTGCCTTTGTGAGAATCTTTTTAAGTGATTTAGGCTGTTTGTAGCTTTTAATGATTTGGTGTATGTTTAGAATTTCCTTTAATTTGGGGTCTTTATGAAGTATTGGTAAATTGTGGGTGATGATGGTGAAGGCTTCTTTGTTTCTGGGGTTGTATGTAGATATGTAAGGTAGTATTTTCGGGGAAGGTGTGTTGTTGTGTTGAACTTTTCTTAAAGTTTCTATGTTGATTTCTGTTGCACGTCTGATCCCATCCTCTATGAGTTGAGCTGGGTAATGTCTGTCAATTAGGGTGTTTTTGAGTTCTTGCAGTCTAAAGTTCCTGGTATTTTGTTCTGACACTATTGTGCATATACTTCTTGCAAGGTTGAAGGGGATGTTTGTTTTAGTGTGTCTTGGGTGGCATGAATTAAAAAGAAGGTATTGTTTGGCGTCTGTAGCTTTGTAAAAATTGTCTGTTTCTATTTTAAGGTTAATATATATATATATATATTTCGTTATAAGATCATAAATCAGAAAAAGAGCATACACTACTTTACACATACAAATATATATATACATACATATATATATATATCCACACAAACACAAACGTACATTCGCTAACATACACACATGCAAATAGATGTGTGTGTGTGTGTGTTTACTTAAATACTGATGATAAAGAACAATGCAGATAATGTAATCAACTGCTATGCAGACGACGCCTGTTGAGCAGGAACAAGCGTCGACAAGATGTCTTTTGTTCCATAGTGATTCGTCTGCTTCTTTGATAATGGCACAGGAATTGTGAAGAATTCTTTATCTTTCAGATATCACTTTTGTCATTTGGAATTGATTCCGATTGTTTTACCACCCCCGTCAACGGAAATAACATTTAATAAATAAAGAATTACCTTTTATAGTAATTGATATACCCTCGTTCGAGTGGGTGTATATATATATAGATGTGTGTGTGTGCGTGTGTGCGCGTGTATGTGTGTATATATATATATATATATATATATATATATATATATATATATGGGGACGTTATGTTTGTGTGAGTGTGTAGGCATGTGCGTGTATATGTGTATGTGTAACTAAAAGTAATGTAAATTATTCCTCTCTTTTGTCAAAACTTTCCATCCTACCCTCCACTTCTGCACTATTTTCGACCCTCAGTCGCCTTTCTCGACACTTCGGTCAGCATTCATTACTCCACTCTCACCACCTCCATCCACTACAAACACACAGACTCACACTCAAACCTCAACTCCTCCTCCCACCCTAAACACACCAAGCTCTCCATCCCCTATTCCCAGTTCCTCCGTCTACGCAGACTCTGCAGTGACAACTATGACTGAGTCTCAGTCTCAACACATAGCTCGCCACTTCCAGAGCATTTCCATGGACCGTGCCAGAGCACTTCCATGGACCGTGCATCTGCTCTCTTCCCCCGCACCCGCCCGCCGTCACCCTTCTCCCGTTCCCTTCACTTACCACCCCACCATCCTACCTCTCTAACGCACTGTTCTCCGAGCCTTCCAGCGCCTCCAGTCCGACCCCTCCACATCGCACATCTTCCATAACCGACCTCTCCTCTCCTTCAAACGAGCTCACTACCTACGAAACCTCTTGGTCCACTGCTTCTTCCCTAACCCAGCTTCCCAACCCGGCTCGTT